>NC_134356.1:439422862-439667862 GCF_048569485.1 Anomaloglossus baeobatrachus | reverse complement strand
TATGCAGTGGCACAGTTCTCTCTCCTACAGCCCGACATAGAAGGCAAGAGAGAAAGCAGAGGTGTATCTAGGGTTTCTGGCACCCGGGGCACCCCCCCCCCCCCTGCGGTTTGTGTAGTAGTCATGTGGCCGCTCATTCATATATGATTTGCACATTTAGTCTTGCGCAGATAAGCTGCTCTTCCTAAGGCCTAAAATTGCATTCTACTTGGACCAATATTAGCCTATGTACCCGCTCCCATAAGCAATTGTTCTCTCTGTCCTAATCAGACTGAGAAAACAGTCGCAGCATGCTGTGAGTGTAATGGGAGCTTGTTTCACTCGCACCCTTACAAGTCTATGGTGCGACAGAAACATCGCACTGCACTTGCAGTACACCGGTGTAACGCGACTGCTGTGCGATTCTCTTATCAGCCGGCAATGGAGGAGTGAGGGAGAAAAAATCCAGCCCTCCCCACTGCAGCTGTGGTTTGATCGCACGATCGGACCACAGTCGCATAACCCTTGGCTCCTGCTGTGCTGCGAGCGTGAGCCGAGTGTCATGTGAGGACTCGCAGTAATCCCCATGTGGCTTCAGCCTAAAGGGTGCTATACACGCTGCGGCATCGCTAGCGATTGCTAGCAATGTCGCGAACGATAGCACCCGTTGTTCGCGCGTCATGTGGTGATCGCTGCCGTAGCGAACAATATCGCTACGGCAGCATCACACACACATACCTGTTCAGCGACGTCGCTGTTGCTGCCTAACAATCCCTCCTTCAAGGGGGAGGTGCGTTCGGCATCACAGCGACGTCACAAAACGGCCGCCCAATTGAAGAGGAGGGGAGGTGATGAGCGGCCGGAACATGCCGCCCACCTCCTTCCTTTCTCCTTTCCGGTGGACGCAGGTAAGATGATGTTCCTCGTTCCTGCCGCAGGAACGACGAACAACCTGCGGAATGAAACACCAACGACATTATGATTTGGAGTGACGTGTTAACGATCAACGATTTTTGCCGTTTTTGTGATCACTGATTGTCGCTAATAGCTGTCACACACTGCAATGTCGCGAACTACGCCGGATGTGCGTCACAAACACAGTGACCTCGACGATATATCGCTAGCGATGTCGCAGCGTGTAAAGCACCCTTTACTCTCTCAATCTTCATTGAAAAACAGAAGTAAAAAGAGACACTAATTGTCACATGACTAAATATGAGACTTGCATATGAGTAGTGCAGCAATGTGATAACTGCTGGAAATAGCGATCGGAGCTGAATCCTGACAGTGAGTATATTATACGTTGTTAGAATTGGGCTACAAAGCTTAATTTTAATTTTTTATGATGAAAGTCTGCAGTCACTCTAGGTGACTGCAGGCTTCTGAATTCTCACAAAGCATGCTCTGCACACTGTTAGGATTCTCCCATGCCAGTGGCATGAGTGGAGGGTCATGTGAGCACAATTATGCCAAGTACTGCACATCACCTCATTGATTAGCACGTGAACAGATGTACAGTACCTAGCTGCGGCCACTATCAGAAGACAGAGCAGATCTGGAATTGAGCCCTCTAGCCGTCTGCTGCTGTCGTCGATATTTAAAGGGAACCTGTCAGGTGCAATATGGGTGCATATTGCTAATCCCTGCCTAACCGTCCTTGTATACACTAGTATAGATAAAGAGATCTTTAGAAAAAGTATTTCTAAAGATGTTTTATTGTATGTGATGCTGCCATCGCCACCTGACGCTGGATTTTGGCTCAGTGCACATGATCCCGGAGTTTTAGTCATGTGCAGTATGAAGCCGGGTGTACGTGTCCTGGCTTCAAACTGAAGTAGTGCGCATGACTGAAACTCCGGGGTCATGTGCACTGAGCCGAAATCCAGCGTCAGGCGGCGATGGCGGCGGAGAGGTATGTGAGATCATCCATTAATGCTGCGTATTCATTAGCATGATAGCACACCCACAGGAGCTAATGGGGCTGTCTAGCAAGGGAAGTAACGCCTTTGGGACTAGTGCCCTCAATCAATTAGCGTACGATAGCTTTAGAAACACTTTTTCTAAAGATCTCTTTATCTATGCTAGTGGATACAGGGACTGCTGGGCAGGGATTAGCAATGTGCACCCAAAACTGCTCATGGTCCTGGGTGCATATTGCACCTGAAAGGTTCCCTTAAAAACAGCTAATTGGCGAGAGTGCCAGGTGCTGGATCCCGACCGATCAGACACACTGGCCATATACCGCACACAGCCATGATACACTGACCGTATACTGCACACAGCCATGACACACTGACCAAATACTACACACAGCCATGATAAACTGACCGTATACTACACACAGCCATGACACACTGACTGTATACTACACACACAGCCATGATACACTGGCCATATACCGTACACAGCCATGATACAATGGCCATAAACTGCACACAGCCAAGACACACTGACCATATAACGCACACAGCCATGACACATTGGCCGCATACAACACACACAACTCTGACACACTGGCAGTATACTGCACATTATGCAGTATACGCCCATTGTGTGAGTACACAGTCTTGACACAATGGTCATATTGTATACTGCACACGACACACTGGCCATATACAGTTCACATGCATTGGACATACTATATGCTGTATACAGCACTCACACCCTGTACACAGCACTCACATGCGACACACTGTATACAGCACTCACATATCGTACACAGCACTCACATGCGAAACGCTGTATACAGCACTCACATATCGTACACAGCACTCACATGCGAAACGCTGTATACAGCACTCACATACCGTATATAGCACTCACACGCCGTATACAGCACTCACACACGTGACACGCTGTATACAGCACTCACACACGCAGCACGCTGTATACAGCACTCACATACCGTATACAGCACTCACACGCCTTACACAGCACTCACACACAAGATACGCTGTATATAGCACTAACAACCGGTATGCAGCACTCGCACCCCATATACAGCACTCGCACCTTCTATACAGCACTCGCACCTTCTATACAGCACTCGCACCTTCTATACAGCACTCGCACCTTCTATACAGCACTCGCACCTTCTATACAGCACTCGCACCTTCTATACAGCACTCGCACCTTCTATACAGCACTCACACCTTCTATACAGCACTCACACCTTCTATACAGCACTCACACCTTCTATACAGCACTCACACCTTCTATACAGCACTCACACCTTCTATACAGCACTCACACCTTCTATACAGCACTCACACCTTCTATACAGCACTCACACACTGGACATATACAGCACACACACTGCACATTGAAGTCACTAATACATTAGATATATGGTGATATACTGTATATTCGAGATAAACACACTTAGCTCAGATATAAATACCTGCTGCTTAGTTGCCCCTGTAAGCTCAGGTGCAGCACAAGTTCCTGACTAACGCCCTCCTCCTGTAAGATGATGGAGGCAGCAGCCGGGCACTAAGGGGTTAATGTGTGGCCAATCAGCGCTGGTTTCATTCTCCTCTTCTGTCTCCTCTGCGGTGCTAGAGCCGAGCACACAGGCCTGAGTGCACAGGACGGGAGGGTTACAGGCTGAGCACATGGCACTATGCAGCACTGCCGTGCAGGCCCCTCCCCCATCACACTGCAATCTGACAGATGTGCAGGAGCTAGAGGCAGGGGGATGTATCCCCCCCCCCCAGTATTGTCTGCAGACCGGCGCCCTGTGTCACTGCACAGGTCGCACAAACCTACCGCTGGCCATGCAAATGATCACCGGGAGCCGCGCCACACTTTCTCTGACTGCAGCTGTTAGCTTGACTGCTGGACTCAGAGAATAGCCATTGCCACTACAGAGGGTGGTAAGACACAGCCGCCAGGGAGACTGTCAGAGCGCTGCATCAGGGAGCCTGACAGCGCCCCCCTGACAGCAGCGCCCGGGGAAGATGCCTCGCCAGCCCCAACCCTAGATACGCCTCTGGAAAAAGCTAGTAGCAAGTTACTGAAACTATACGTCCTGACTAGCTGAACGACCTTTCAGGTCATCTGATCAGTGACATGCTTGATTTAACGAGCTAGTCTGACTACCGTATGTAGAGTAGTAAAGGAATTTTTCCCCTAATCTGGAGCTTTCAGTGTTCGCTATTAGGCCCATGGGGTTTTTGTTTTTATCTGAATCAACAGGTTAGGCTATAGGTTGAACTCGATGGAATGAAGAATACATTTTATTTCATAAAGCAATCATACACATGAAAATAAGCAACTTTGTTATAGGTCTTAGACAAATTTTTCTTCTTCCTCTGCCAGAATTAATCAGTAATGAAAATTCTCAATTCTGAAGTAAAGTCCGTGTTCAGTGAAGACTCTCCCAATACCGAGATAGGCAGTTGTTATTGATAAGTAGAGATGAGCGAACCTAAGGTTCGATGTTTGGGTTCAGAAACAGACTTCCAAAAAACCCCACAAAGTTCGAATGAGTTACGAGTGCAAACCACTCAAGCGAGCAACGCTGTGCTTGAGTATGAGTGATGCTCAGCCCTGTGTGAGCCACATACAGTGTATGAACGGCTCGCACTGTGGGTAAAATCAGTGTGATCAGATGTAGTGTGCACGTGCACACAAAATCTGAAAAACCCTGCCCCTTCATCCCCCCGAAGTGCTCTCCTTATGGCTGGCAGCGTGTGGGTGGAGCCACAAACTGCCCAATTAGAGACTGCCATTGAGATTCGGATCAAGTCGGGGTCACAAACTGAACTTTTTTAAGGTTCGACTGTACCTGCCAAACCGAACTTCCAAAGGTTCGCTCCTCTCTACTGATGAGGTTCTATATAGATACAGGGGGAGGAGGGGGCAGAGTTCCTCCCTCCATCCTCATATAATCTCATCAGTAACAGCTGCCATCTCCTATCTCAGTAATGTGAAAGTCTTCACTCAATATAGATTTTACCCCAGAAGTGACAAATTTGTTAACGAATGTTCAATTCTGGCAGAAATAGGAGCAAATCTGTCTCATAAGATAGATTACAAAGCTGCTTATTTTTATGTTCACTATTTATGAATTAAACAGTCTGTTATGCTTTAAAGTTTACCTTCAACCTTAAAAACGATGACACTATGAATTTCTTCTGCTGGAAGTTAAAACTCCTACACTTCTTTTCATAGCATGCAATTCAATAAGGTTTACAATTTATATGCACAACTTTTATTAAAAGCTGCAGCTGCTAAAACTATCCACTACCTCTTCAGCACTGATAAGTCAATAATGGAGAAACCAGTATGAGATTATATATATATATATATAAAATCAAAGCACAGCTCTTCATCAGAAAGAGTTGGTTAGTTTCCCAGTCATATAGTATTTGGAAAGCCCCCCCCATACATTAATCATACTCTATAACAACAAGCAGTTTTTTTTAGTTAGCAGACTATCAGGAGGGACACTAGATACTGTAGCTGGAAGCTGCATGCATCAATGCTCTTGATCTCATGCTGGGGTGAGAAGCAAGGGGAGAGGGATTAGAGCAGAGATGAGAGCAGCTCCAGCTGCCGTCACACACCCATGTTGGCCAGTCCAGTACCTCTGGGATCCACATTCCCAGAATATCATTATCGCTTGCCAGGTCTTGTCCAAACATTGCCTCCATGGCCTCCTCATCGAGATCAATTTCCAGTTCCTCATCCAGATTGAGGTCATACAGGGCTCCAGGTTCCTGTTGCAAAGACACACCATCCCGCCGACCCTGGTTGCGGTGAGCCTGAACAGTACGGTACAATCCAGCTGCCAATAAGATGAAAAAAGATCACTTCACCAAACGAATAACCTGATTAGTGTAAATTACATTCAATGGGCTACTGAACCTGGAATATAAAGCTACAAACATCAATTGCATAGCGATAAAAAGCAATGCTTTGGGGCAGAAATAAAAACATTCCATCAGTAATGCTACAGTCTACTTCTCCCCAGCACGGCAACTCACAAGAAGGCATTCAGTTAAATATTAAATTATATTATAGAATATTTGGGCTTTGTGCACTTTTAATGAAAAAAAACTATGCCTTAAAAGCTTCAATGGGTTGCTGCTGGCAGATGCATAATAAAGAGTGAGTAGACCTTTACTCTGGACAAAGGAGGACACCATAAGCCGTGAACCCTCTTACTTAAGTAGAAATCGTAAATTGTACCGCCAGTTATCTCCAGCCAAAGTTTATTAGATTTCCAACTTACTAAGCAAACACTGAACAAGCTACAGTTATATTCACATAAAGCAGAAAAACACTGAGAAGGTGAGAAATGTCATTTGTAATAGGATGTAAATGGAGATAGGACATTGATATGAATTATATCTTTAGTTTAGAATACTGTTGTACATGTACATGAGGAATAACACTATTTATTGGCCATTAAAAAGTAGAAACTCGTACCAGCACAAATCTGTGAAAGTTTTTTTTTTTTTTCAATTTGATTCAACGCAAAAAGGGTTGAGACTAAGGGGCCACTCTGGGACAGAAATGTGTTACCTGTACCTGTCTTGTATCAGTTTTTTATTGTTAATCCACCTACCTTATTATTTTTATGCCTTTTTGCATTGAATAAAATTGAAAGAAGGGAATTTTGTTTACTTACCGTAAATTCCTTTTCTTCTAGCTCCTATTGGGAGACCCAGACAATTGGGTGTATAGCTTCTGCCTCCGGAGGACACACAAAGTATTACACTTTAAAAAGTGTAACCCCTCCCCTCTGCCTATACACCCTCCCGTGCATCACGGGCTCCTCAGTTTTGGTGCAAAAGCAGGAAGGAGGAGACTTATAAATTGGTCTAAGGTAAATTCAATCCGAAGGATGTTCGGAGAACTGAAAACCATGAACCAAAAGAACAATTCAACATGAACAACATGTGTACACAAAAGAACAAACAGCCCGAAGGGAACAGGGGCGGGTGCTGGGTCTCCCAATAGGAGCTAGAAGAAAAGGAATTTACGGTAAGTAAACAAAATTCCCTTCTTCTTTGTCGCTCCATTGGGAGACCCAGACAATTGGGACGTCCAAAAGCAGTCCCTGGGTGGGTAAAAGAATACCTCGATAAAAAGAGCCGAAACGGCCCCCTCTTACAGGTGGGCAACCGCCGCCTGAAGGACTCGCCTACCTAGACTGGCGTCTGCCGAAGCATAGGTATGCACTTGATAGTGTTTCATGAAAGTGTGCAGACTAGACCAGGTAGCTGCCTGACACACCTGCTGAGCCGTAGCCCGGTGCCGCAATGCCCAGGACGCACCCACGGCTCTGGTAGAATGGGATTTCAGCCCCAAAGGAAGCGTAAGCCCAGAAGAACGGTAGGCTTCAAGAATCGGTTCCTTGATCCACCGAGCCAAGGTTGACTTGGAAGCCTGCGAACCCTTACGCTGGCCAGCGACAAGGACAAAGAGCGCATCAGAACGGCGCAGGGGCGCCGTGCGAGACACGTAGAACCGGAGTGCTCTCACCAGATCTAATGAGTGCAAATCCTTTTCACATTGGTGAACTGGATTTAGGGCAAAATGAAGGTAAGGAGATATCCTGATTGAGATGAAAAGGAGATACCACCTTAGGGAGAAATTCCGGAACAGGACGCAGAACCACCTTATCCTGGTGAAAAACCAGGAAGGGGGCTTTGCATGACAGCGCTGCCAGCTCCGACACTCTACGGAGCGATGTAACTGCCACTAGAAATGCTACCTTCTGCGAAAGGCGTGATAAAGAGACATCCCGCAGCGGCTTGAAAGGTGGTTTCTGAAGAGCCGTTAGCACCCTGTTAAGGTCCCAGGGTTCCAGCGGACGCTTGTAAGGTGGGACTATGTGGCAAACTCCCTGCAGGAACGTGCGGACCTGCGGAAGCCTGGCTAGACGCTTTTGAAAAAATACGGATAGCGCCGATACTTGTCCCTTGAGAGAGCCGAGAGACAAACCCTTGTCCATTCCGGATTGAAGGAATGAAAGAAAAGTGGGTAAGGCAAAAGGCCAGGGAGCAAAACCATTATCAGAGCACCAGGATAAGAAGATCCTCCAAGACCTGTGATAGATCTTGGCGGACGTTGGTTTCCTGGCCTGTCTCATGGTGGCAATGACATCTTGAGATAACCCTGAGGACGCTAGGAGCCAGGACTCAATGGCCACACAGTCAGGTTGAGGGCCACAGAATTCAGATGGAAAAACGGCCCTTGTGACAGCAAGTCTGGGCGGTCTGGGAGCGCCCACGGTTGACCCACCGTGAGATGCCACAGATCCGGGTACCACGACCGCCTCGGCCAATCTGGAGCGACGAGAATGGCGCGATGACAGTCGGACCTGATTTTGCGCAGCACTCTGGGCAGCATCGCCAGAGGGGGAAATACATAAGGCAGTCGAAACTGCGACCAATCCTGAACTAATGCGTCCGCCGCCAGAGCTCTGTGATCTTGAGACCGTGCCATGAATGCCGGGACTTTGTTGTTGTGCCGTGACGCCATGAGATTGACGTCCGGCGTTCCCCAGCGGCGACAGATCTCTCGAAACACGTCTGGGTGAAGAGACCATTCCCCCGCATCCATGCCCTGACGACTGAGAAAGTCTGCTTCCCAGTTTACTACGCCCGGGATGTGAACTGCGGAGATGGTGGAGGCTGTGGCCTCCGCCCACAGCAGAATCCGCCGGACTTCCTGGAAGGCTTGACGGCTGCGCGTGCCGCCCTGGTGGTTGATGTACGCGACCGCCGTGGCGTTGTCCGACTGTATGCGGATCCACCTGCCCTCCAGCCACCGATGGAACGCCTTTAGGGCTAGATACACTGCCCTTATCTCCAGAACATTGATCTGAAGGGATGACTCTGTCGGAGTTCAGGTTCCCTGAGCCCTGTGGTGGAGAAAAACCGCTCCCCACCCTGACAGACTCGCGTCCGTCGTGACCACAGCCCAGGATGGGGGCAGGAAGGATTTTCCCTGCGACAGAGAAGTGGGAAGAAGCCACCACTGAAGAGAGGTTTTGGCTGCAAGGGAAAGAGAGACGTTCCTGTCGAGGGACGTCGATCTCCTGTCCCATTTGCGGAGAATGTCCCATTGGAGTGGGCGCAGATGAAACTGCGCGAAGGGGACTGCCTCCATTGCTGCCACCATCTTCCCCAGGAAGTGCATGAGGCGCCTCAAGGGGTGTGACTGGCCCCGAAGAAGAGATTGCACCCCTGTCTGCAGCGAAAGCTGTTTGTCCAGCGGTAGCTTGACTATCGCTGAGAGAGTATGAAACTCCATCCCGAGGTAAGTCAGAGATTGGGTCGGAGTCAACTTGGACTTTGGGAAATTGATGATCCACCCGAACCGCTGGGGAGTCTCCAGAGCGACGGTCAGGCTGTGTTGACACGCCACCCGGGAGGGTGCCCTGACTAGGAGATCGTCTAAGTAAGGGATCACCGAGTGGCCCTGAGAGTGAAGGACCGCCACAACGGATGCCATGACCTTGGTGAAGACCCGTGGGGCTGTCGCCAGGCCGAAAGGCAGTGCCACGAACTGAAGGTGTTCGTCCCCGATGGCGAAACGCAGGAAGCGTTGATGCTCGGGTGCGATCGGCACATGGAGATAAGCATCCTTGATGTCGATTGATGCTAGGAAGTCTCCTTGTGACATCGAAGCGATGACCGAGCGGAGAGATTCCATCCGAAACCTTCTGGTTCTCACATGCCTGTTGAGCAGTTTGAGGTCCAGAACGGGACGGAATGATCTGTCCTTCTTTGGCACCACGAACAAGCTGGAGTAGAAACCGTGACCATGTTCCTGAGGGGGAACGGGAATCACCACTCCTTCTGACTTCAGGACGCCCACAGCCTGAAAAAGTGCGCCGGCCCGAGATGGGGGCGGAGATGTTCTGAAGAAACGAGTCGGAGGACGAGAGCTGAACTCTATCCTGTAACCGCGAGACAGAATGTCTCTCACCCATCGGTCTTGGACATGTGGCCACCAGGCGTCGCAAAAGCGGGAGAGCCTGCCACCGACCGAGGATGCGGTTTGGGGAGGCCGAAAGTCATGAGGAGGCCGCCTTGGAGGCAGTGCCTCCGGCGGTTTTTTGGGGACGTGACTTAGACCGCCACGGATAAGAGTTCCTCTGGCCCTTCTCTGGCCTGTTGGACGAGGAGGATTGGGACTTGGCTGAGGGCCGAAAGGACCGAAACCTCGATTGTATTTTCCGTTGCTGAGGTCTCTTCGGTTTGGACTGGGGTAAGGACGAGTCCTTTCCCTTGGATTCCTTAATAATTTCATCCAATCGCTCGCCAAACAATCGGTCGCCAGAAAACGGCAAACCGGTTAAGAACTTCTTGGAAGCAGAGTCTGCCTTCCATTCGCGTAGCCACATGGCCCTGCGGACTGCCACCGAATTAGCGGATGCTACCGCTGTACGGCTAGCAGAGTCCAGGACGGTGTTCATGGCGTAGGACGAAAAAGCCGACGCCTGAGAAGTCAAAGACGCAACTTGCGGAGCAGAGGTACGTGTGACCGCATTAATCCTCAGACAGACAAGCTGAGATAGCTTGGAGTGCCCACACGGCTGCAAAGGCCGGGGCAAAAGACGCGCCTGTGGCTTCATAGATGGATTTCACCAGGAGCTCTATCTGCCTGTCAGTGGCATCCTTGAGCGATGAGCCATCTGCAACTGATACTACAGATCTAGCCGCCAGTCTAGAGACTGGAGGATCCACCTTGGGACATTGAGCCCAACCCTTAACTACGTCAGAGGGGAAGGGGTAACGTGTGTCATTAAGGCGCTTAGTAAAGCGCTTGTCCGGAAATGCTCTGTGCTTCTGGACAGCATCTCTGAAGTTAGAGTGATCGAAAAACGCACTCCGTGTACGTTTGGGAAACCTAAACTGGTGTTTCTCCTGCTGCGAAGCAGACTCCTCTATAGGTGGAGTTGGGGGAGAAAGATCTAGCACCTGGTTGATGGACGCTATAAGGTCATTTACTATGGCGTCCCCTTCAGGTGTATCAAGATTGAGAGCAACGTCAGGGTCAGAGCCCTGAGCTGCGACGTCCGCCTCATCCTCCAGAGAGTCCTCAAGCTGAGACCCCGAGCAGCGTGAGGAAGTCGGGGAAGATTCCCAGTGAGCCCGCTTAGCCGGTCTGGGACTGTGGTCCGTGCCGGAGTCCTCCACGTGAGACCTAGGGGCCACCCCGGGAGCACGCTGCGGCGCAGACCGAGAGGGGCCTGGAGGCGATGATCCAACAGTGCCCGGGGCCTGTGTAAGGACCGATCTGGACTGCAAGGCTTCTAGTAGCTTAGCAGACCATTTGTCCATAGACTGAGCCATGGATTGTGAAAGCGACTCAGAGAGTTTCTCAGCAAAAACTGCAAACTCTGTCCCTGCCACCTGGACAGGGGAAGCAGGCGGGTCTGCCTGAGCCGAGGGTCCCACTAGTGCCCGAGGCTCCGGCTGAGCAAGTGCAACAGGGGCCAAGCATTGCTCACAGTGAGGGTAGGTGGAACCTGCAGGTAACATAGCCGCACAAGAGGTACAGGTTGCAAAATAACCCTTTGCCTTAGCGCCCTTGCTCCTTGTGGACGACATGCTGTTGTCTCCTAGGAGAGTGATCACTGAGGGTATATAGCCAAAAGCAAAACAACTCGGCCGAACAGAGAAAATATATACAAATATATACATATACATATTATATATATATATCCGGTGTGGCTTACCGACCGCCCAAAGCGGTGTGTGTCCACCAGATTCCCTGCCTTGGGTCTCCCAGAGCTGCAGAGCTCGTTCCTGAAATCCTCCACCGGCAGAATGTGTTGTAAAAATGGCTGCCGGAGCTCTCGGGGGAGGAGGGAGCCGTGGGCGGCGACTAGTAAAGTGCGGGAATCTGGTGCCCCACAGTGATCAGTGAGGGGGGGGGGGGAAACCTAAAGTATGCTCCAGCCCTCACTGCCGACGTCAGGTCGACCGTCCCGCCCTTACCCCTGACTGGCAGGCCCGGGGGCGGGAGTTATGGTACTAGGCCGCATGAAGCCGGGGACTAAACTTAATACCGCGGCCGACAAACAGGCGCGGTCGGCGCGGAAGTCCCGGTCGTCACAAAACCAGCAGCAGCTGCAGCGTCTGTGAAACAAGCGCTCCATGCACCGTCCCATGGGGACACAGAGTACCTTTAGATGCAGGGCCCTGTCCCTGATGATACAAAGTCTCCTGTCCAGATTCCCACAGGGGCAGCGGAGGGAGCCCGGTCCCAGTGAATGGATGACCGGTTAGGATCCCACTTCTCCCAGAGCCTCTAAGGGATGGTGAAGGAAAACGGCATGTGGCTCCAGCCTCTGTACCCGCAATGGGTACCTCAACCTTAACAGCACCGCCGACTTAGTGGGGTGAGAAGGGAGCATGCCGGGGGCCCTGTGGGGGCCCTCTTTTCTTCCAACCGATAAAATCAGCAGCTGCTGCTGACTAAAATGGGAGCATGAGTGGATGTGTGCCTCCTTCCACACAAAGCATAAAACTGAGGAGCCCGTGATGCACGGGAGGGTGTATAGGCAGAGGGGAGGGGTTACACTTTTTAAAGTGTAATACTTTGTGTGGCCTCCGGAGGCAGAAGCTATACACCCAATTGTCTGGGTCTCCCAATGGAGCGACAAAGAAAACATTTTTTACAGATTTGTGCTGGTACTATTTCTACTTTTGGATTGTCCATGGAGCTGCTATGCACTGTGCACTTTATCAGGTGAGCTGAAATGCTATTTTGTATTACTGGCCTTATGCGACTCACCTGGCATTTCCATCCTCTGCACTAGTTGTAAGGATAACTCCTATTCCTGCTACTTATTTCTAGCACAGACAGAAGCAGCAGCCACGAGGATAATATACAGCAGGTATATTATATGCAGCATACTGATCTGTGTGGCTGCAAGCGCTGTCCTACACATATACAGTTGCTTGAAACTGCAACTGCATCTGTCTGTTTCTTGCTGAGCTAAGTGCGCCTCACGCCTCCTCACAGACTTAAAAGGGAACCTGTCACCAGATTTTTACCTATTAAACTAAAAGAAATCCCCTTCTGCAGCTCCTGGGCTGCATTCTATGAAGGTGCACCTTGACTCTGATTCCCCTTCCAGAGGTCAAGCACAGCGCCGACCTCACCAGCGCCACGCTCGTACCTGCCCATAATCTCACGCCTGTGCATTTAGCTCACAGGCGCGAGCTAGGGTAGCTATGTTTTCTGCTCTGGCCGCGATATGGCAGCGCAAACTGCGCCTGCGCGAGCAGACCTAACTGCACAGGCGCGAGATTTGAATATGCAACGAGGAGGATAACGGAGGGCGTCATCCTGTCAATCAAGGAAGGAGGACGGCGATCAGCGGCAGGAGGGGGGGGGAAGGAGCAGAAAATGAGCCCGCCCATCTGGCCAACCAAGGTAATTAGCATACCTAACGGTCAAGTTTTATAAAGTTATTTTTGGGGTCTGGAAGGGGAGTCAGGGCCAAAGTGCATCTTCATAGAATGCAGCCCAGGAGCTGCAGAAGGGGATTCTTTTAGTTTAATAGAGAAAAATCTGGTGACAGGTTCCCTTTAAATATGGAACCTGACACCTCACTCAACTAACAGTCCATCTTGCTTTGTCCAAGATAGATTTGAGCTTCCCCTCCCTCTATTCATGTGACAGAGCTAAGAGTCCATCCCGCCCACACCAGGCTCTCTCTAGACATTGTACATTGACCGGGACATGCCAATCACAGCAGGGGCTTGCCGGACTGTCATGCGTTTGATGGTGTAGTCCAAGCAATGAGGAGTCCTGCTGGTTAAGCAAACATAGTAAATAAACAAGACAGGCATCCCTTAATTCTATGTTTAAACCCCTGGAAGCAGTCTTCAGATTACATAGCAAAAACCTGGTGGCAGATTCCCTTTAATGGTCAGTTTAGGAGGCAGAGGGGAAGAATTAGCTTATAGGTGAAGGAAAGAAGCACATTTTTCTGATAAGACACATTGCTAACTTTCCAATATCCGCTTGTACTATTGATTTATGCAGTTTGTTTAAACGACAGAAATCATTTAATAAAATAAAGGGTTATAAAACAAGGCTGGATTATAAAAAGGTCCAAAATTAAATGCTACACTACGAAGGGGCATACTTAGTAATACTATTAACAATCTTATGAAAATAAAAGCGTAATCACTACAAGTGCATAATTATACAACTTTTCTTACACATATTTTAAGATGGGAACATAGTTACTTGCATACAGAATCTGAAAACCAGAAAAGACCTATTCCTACAAATGTGTTAGAACCTTCCTTGCAATAGGGAAAGTATCACAATGGCATCACATAATAACCATATGATAGACCCTTTATGACTATTTAGTAGTACATTTTGATGGATTATATTTATAAGGGCTCCATCAGGTTTCTTTTGAGATTTCATTTTACTCTGGCTGACCAAAAGCAAAGAAAACCCAAAATAAGTTTGAACTGAGCCAAATATAGAACCAGGAACACCAATCAGTGTCCTGTCCTGAGAACATATTAGTGTAAGAAGATGTAAAAGTGAAGATTGTGTAGATCTTGTTATTACAGCAAATGTAAGAAATATTTTATATGCTGTGGGATTATACCTTAAAGTAAACTGTGTGAATATACTGAAGACAGTAACATAAATAAGCTAAAAATTAGTGATGGGCAAATCGTAACTATTCATGTTTGGATTATTTGTAACAAATCTCAAAGTACTATTCCGTATTTTTGTCAAAAATAACAAACCTAATGCAAGTCAAAGGGGAAACAGAGCACTTTTCTTGCTGTGACAAATACTGGAAGAGTACTCAGTAAGCATTATCCAAACACGAGTAGCTATTATTCATCCAGCTCTACTAAAATCAATGCAGTAGAAACTGTGGAGAGATATAGCACAATAGGGACTTATCCGATATAAATGTCATGTACTTGAATCCACTCACCTGACGGAGTTGTAATAGTGACAACACCTGTAACACCATGGACATTGTGATAGCAGCAGCCCTGGGGATGCAATGGTAGAGATAGATGAGAAAGGGTTTTGAATGCCGGTCTATCACAGGAAGCAATATTGATTCTCTTTATTCATGTGCAGGTGAAGTCAACGAGTTTCCGAGATTGTAGCCTCCTTCATCAGGACTACAGCAAAAAATCAACAGACTGTTGATTTTCTCTGTAGTCCTGATGAAGGAGGCTGTGACCTCGGAAACGCGTTGACTTCACTTTCACACGAATAAAGAGAATATTTAATCAACATCGCTTCCTGTGATAGCGCGGCATTCAAAACCCGTTCTCATCCATCTCTACCATTACTAAAATGAATAACATTCTAGGAAAATGAGCTGTGTAGTGGAAAGGAAATATAATCCCTATCCAAAAACATCACTGCAAGCGTATTACAAAATATGACTAGTAGGCTGCTTCAAATGCATTGGTAACATACCAGCTCTCGCTAGCAGTGTTCTTGCTGCCAGATCAAACTTTTGCCTCCTGGTTACAGTAGATCTGCCTCTTGTCTGCTGTCCACTACTTGCTCCGGCATTTTCCGCTTGCTCCAGGCTGTCTGGACTACAAGTCACAATACCAGATACAGTTAGACCTTCACACAGTGCTTTAGATCAACATTTTAGATCAACAGCTTTTGATAAATGTCCACCCACGTATATAAAAGCTTTTACATTTTACTATAAAAATAATATCTGCCTGTAGTATTTAGCCTCCCCAAAATCTGTAAAAGAATGCCAAACGGCCAATCTGGCCTAAATGACAACGTATAGAGGAAAAAAAAAAGAAGACTTTGCCTGCATAAAGCATTCTCCTAAAAGTACATAAGTTACCTCTCACAAAAGCATTCTTCCAATTCTGGGGTATCTGCAGAGGAAATATCTCCTGTGAAAACCTCATTGGCTTTACCCCCTACACCTGAAATAGCACCACCCTGGCACTGTTCGCTGGTTCTGCCAGAGTATCTTTCCTCATCATCAGGGTGTTCTATCATCCACATTGCCAGTACAGTAATATTCTGGGGGTCAGCCTCTCGAGCACCTGGAAACGCACACATAAATGGGAATACAGCGTTTAAGCATTAGGGAATGTTCTATTTTACAAAGGCAATAGCGTCAAATAAGATTAATATAACATCTTGAAAAAAAAATTAAAGATTACATAAGAGAACAGAGGGAAATATGTAACCATACTACCAGAAAATCATACCTACAGAGAGGATGTTCAGAAAATCTATCACTTATGAAAGTCAAAATTTAAAAAGGTGCACGCAAACATTTTTTATTTACTTGCCCACCTTGTTACAAATCATTAGTGTGTGTACAGAGTTTATTAAAATATTTAGCCATCACGGTCTTCTGTGGTTTCTGGCACTGCTCTTTCTTAGGCTATGTGCGCACGTGTGCGTAATTCATGCAGTTACGCTGCGCTTTGTAGCGCAGCGTAACTGCATGCGTCCTGCGTCCCCTGCACAGTCTATGGATATTGTGCAGGGGCCGTGCGCACGTGGCGTCTTAGAGCGCAGCGCTTCGGCTGCTGCCCGAAGCGCTGCGTTCAAGAAGTGACATGTCACTTCTTCCGTGCGCTTTGCCTGCAGCCCCCGCTCTGTCTATGGCAGGAGCTGCAGTCAGAGCGCATGGAATCTGCTTTTTTTTTTTCTCTACGGACATTTTACGCAGCGATTTGAAGCGCACATGTGCTCTTCAGATCGCTGCAGAAAATTCTGCAGTGACTGTACGCAACGTGCGCACATAGCCTTACTGCAAGTCTATAAGAGCCTCAGACTTACATTGAGAAAGTGACATCCGGTCAGTACGCAAGACGTAGTGTGAGCCAGCGGCTTACAACTGCGGTCAAGACATGCAAGAGACAACCGGAGCAGCGTTGGAAACGCAGAAGGCAGTGATGGGTAAGTATCTTACTACACTCCACACACATTAAACAGCCCAAATCAATTCACCTAAACATCACATATATAGATCAGAAACAGGATGCTATAAAAAGGCTAAAAACAGGAGAATTTACCAGTGGCTTCCATGGCTTTCTTGATTTGTCTTATGGAGAAGCCCATTTCTAGTAATGGTACAACCACAGCAGGAGGTGGGGGAGATGTAGAGAGGCGGCTACTGGGATCTGACAGAGCTGTGAAGATAAGTAATATTAAAATCAACCAAGACTACAAATCGAGCATCAATGCAAAAAAGGAATTTGTGAACTGCCCATTATCATCACTACTACTGCATGTTTTTGTTTTGTTTTATGCAGTTGACAAGTGAAATACAGTAATCAAGCTGAAAGTCAAAGAAACTGCAAAAATCTCTGCATATCTGTCTCTTTTCAAACAATGAAATGAAATTGAATAATTCAAATCATGTGAAGAACAACTCAGCACTCCAGATATGCAGCTTACAAAGAAAATACAGTAATACCTTAAAGGGGTTATCCGGCTTATCTTGACTTTTTTTTTATTATTACCCTATTGGGCTACATTGGGGCAGGTTAGTAGATAGAGACCACTTACCTGCCCTGCTGTCAGCCCCTCTCCCCCGGCTCAGAGCGGTCATGTGACCGCTCCCGCAGCGATTTTGCTGCTTCCGGTCATTTCATGTTAACATGGGCAGGACCATGTTGATATGCAAATCTGGAAACCGCTTGTTGCCGCCCTGCTGGGCGGCTACAGTGCGTGGAGTCTCCACCCCCTTCCCTGCACCCTCCCACACATTCCCCCGCAACCCGTACTCTCCCCGCCCACGGTGTCACTGCCAGCATCGGGCCCCCTGCTCAGTATAGCAGGAGTGCCCGTGCGGTCTGTGTCCCGCCCCAGCCCCAGAGTGCTGATACTGCAGGAGTGCACTGCAGTATCAGCAACTTCTCACATTGCAGTGCTGGCAGCCGCGGGGATGACGAGCGCTGCTGTCAGGAGGAGGTTAGATGAGATCATTACCTGCTGTGACTATCTTCGCTTCGCCTCCTGACGTCAGCGCTGTCACTGCCTTCTATGCCCGCTGCGTTCTCACGTCACTAGCGATGACGTCACGGGCGATACTGCTGAGAACGCGGCGGCATAGAAGTCAGTGACAGCGCTGACGTCAGGAGTGAAGCGAGGATCGTCACAGCAGGTAATGATCTCATCTAACATCCTGATGGCAGCGCTTGTCATCCCCTGCAGTGACCTGGGCTAACCTATTGATGTTAGCTCAGGTCACTGCACTACTCTCCCAGCCAATGGGGAACATTCTGTGCTTCATTGACTGGGACATTGACTATGGTACGGATCGTCGTAGGACCCCCCTTATTGGATTACGCCGGACCCGGATTGGTTGTTGTTTTTTTTTTATTTTTTTAATAAATTGGTGAAAGAGGGAATATTTTGGGGAGTGTTTTTTCAAATAAAAAAAAAAATAGACAACAAAAAAAGTTTTAACTACTGACTAGATTGGTGATGTTGGGTATCTGATAGATGCCTGACATCACCAACCCCAGGGCTTGATGCCAGGTGACATTACACAACTGGCATCAACCCCATATATATTACTCCATTTGCCATCGCACCAGGGCACGAGTTGTGGCAAAGCGCCAGGATTGGCACATCTAATGGATGCGCCACTTCTGGGGCGGCTGCAGCCTGCTAATTTTAGGCTGGGGAGTGTCCAATAACAGTGGACCTCCCTAGTCTGAGAATACCAGACCACAGCTGTCCGCTTTATCTTGGCTAGTGATCCAATTTGGGGGGGTGTTTTTTGTTTTAAATTATTTATTTAAATTTAAAATAACAGTGTGGGGTGCCCTCTGTTTTGGATTACCAGCCAAGGTGAAGCTGCAAGCTGTGG
This sequence comes from Anomaloglossus baeobatrachus, assembly GCF_048569485.1. NCBI lineage: Eukaryota > Metazoa > Chordata > Amphibia > Anura > Aromobatidae > Anomaloglossus > Anomaloglossus baeobatrachus. The sequence continues at coordinate 439,649,039 of NC_134356.1, read as the reverse complement.
TTTACAGACTGCAACCGTTTGCTTTACCCTAGCTGGCTACAAAAGATAGGGGGACCTCACGTCTTTTTTTTTAAAATTATTTATTTTTTGGCTAAATACAAGGCTAAGCACCCTTCAGTGCCACATGAAAGTCACAAAAGGGTGCCAGCTTAGACTATGCAGGGGGGTAGGACATTATATAGGTCTCTCTCATCTATTATCTATCTATCCATCCATCCCTCTATTCATTCATTCATCCCTCTCTCTCTCTCTGTCTCTATATCTATCTATTCATCTCTGCATCTACTCATCTATTTATCTTTCTTGCTGCTTCCTTTTCTTGCGGTCCGCAAAAGAAACGGAAGGCACACGGATGACACACTGATTCCTTCGGTCAAAATAATTGACCTTTTTTGCGGACAGCAAAAACGGAATAGTCATGTGAATGTAGCCTACATGTGTTCCCTATGTGGTAGTGTTCGGTACAGAACGATAGTGGGAGGGGGTGTCGGTGCAGAACAATGGGGGGGGGGGGGCGGTACAGAGCGCTGTGTGTGTGTGTGTGTGTGTGTGTGTGTGTGTAGGGTTGCAGATCCTGATGTGGTGTGGGGTGCAGAAGCCGATTTTGGGCTGTTATTTCCATTGCTGTAGTGATGAGAGGTGAGGTGCTGGGGCAGAATACTGACAGGGAATGTGTGTGCAGGGGGCGGGCAGAGGGCGGGGCTGGACACTGAGGCCGGGCGGTGCCAGCTCTGACTGGGAGGTTTAGCACTGAAAGTGGTCCGTTTGCTGGAGCTGAATGTAAACAAAGAGCTGCAGAGAATAAAGTCATAATTCAAGAGGAACAAAAGTTAGAAAGCAAAAAATAACAATGTAGGGATGTTTTATATGACAATACAGCACAGATAAACTCAACATTTTTTGGTAACCTAATGTCGGACAACTCCTTTAACTTAAGAGTGCACAACGTTATGAATTGTTCAAGATATGGGCAGTCACTATATTTTTTGCTTCATGATTCGAGCAGAGGCTTGAGCAGCTTATACTCACCCTCCGTCCAATCCCTCACAGAGTGCCGTGCGAGAGCGGCCAGCCGACCAGCGCGCGAGAGCGGACAGCCGATCAGCAGACGAGAGCGGACAGCCAATCAGCGCGCGAAAGCGGACAGCCGATCAGAGCGCGAGAGCGGACAGCGGAACAGTGTGTGACAGTGCGCTCTCACACACTGATCAACTGACTGCATGAGATGAGGATGCAGCGCTGTGGGGGATCAGAGGGCGGGATAGTGGGCAATGTACAAGGTTGGAAGAGAATATATACAGTACCAGGATAGGGGCCATATAATCCAGGATGGGTGCCATATACCAGGGTGGGGGATAAGTAGGGGCTGAAACGAATTATTAGCATTTCAATTAATTTTAATGGGGAAATGTAATTTGATATAAGCGCAAATAGAGTTAAGAGCTTGGTTACAGAATAAATAAAACTTGTAAGTCAAGGTACTACTGTAGTTTAATTCTTGCAATCCAGTGACTAATCCACCAAGCAGCAACATTTTGGCGCAACAGCAGACCTTTCTAAAACAAGAGGATTGTGATGCAATGAGGAAAGAAAGAAGCTACAGTTGCTGCTAGTACCGTATTTTTCGGACCATAAGACGCACTTTTTTCCCCCCAAATGTTGGGGGAAAGTGGGGGGTGCGTCTTATGGTCTGACTATAAGGCTGCGGGGAATGAGGGTGCCGCGGTGCAGCGGGTCATCGGCGGCAGCCTGCCGTGACCACGTGGGCCCGCTCATTACATATGCACGCCCATCCTCCCGCCCATCATCTCTCAGCGAAACCGGCGCTGACAGGTGGGCGGGGTGATAGGCGGGCGGGGGGGTGCGTGCATAATTAGCAGCCGGCCGTGATCACCCCTGGCAACTACAGCCTGGAGTGATCATGTGCGGCTGTATTCACTGCCCCCGAGCATCATTATCAGCGCGGGGTGCAGTGAATCAGTGTACTCACCTGTCACCGTGTGTGGAGTCGCCCCCCTGCAGCATCGTGTCTTCCTGTCTGTGCTGGCGGTCAGCTGATCTGGACACTAGCGGTGCGCACCGCGATGACGTCATCGCTGTGCGCGCCGCCAGTATCCACCAGAATCGATCAGCTTACCGCCGGCACAGACAGGAAGACGCGATGCTGCAGACACCGGTGACGGCTCCACACAGCGGCGCTGCAGCTGAGACAGAGATCGGTGCTTCAGGGATTGAGGAAGGGTAAGTATAAACGTTTATTTTTTGCTTCCTGTGCCACAGGACACACGCCATTTACCAGGATGAGGGCATTTCATGAGCAGGATGGATGGGGGCATTTCATTAGCAGGATGGATGGGGGCATTTCATGAGCAGGATGGATGGGGGCATTTCATGAGCAGGATGGATGGGGGCATTTCATGAGCAGGATGGATGGGGGCATTTCATGAGCAGGATGGATGGGGGCATTTCATGAGCAGGATGGATGGGGGCATTTCATGAGCAGGATGGATGGGGGCATTTCATGAGCAGGATGGATGGGGGCATTTCATGAGCAGGATGGATGGGGGCATATCATGAGCAGGATGGATGGCGGCATATCATGAGCAGGATGGATGGGGGCATATCATGAGCAGGATGGATGGGGGCATATCATGAGCAGGATGGATGGGGGTATATCATGAGCAGGATGGATGGGGGTATATCATGAGCAGGATGGATGGGGGGTATATTATTAGCAGGATGGGGGGGTATATGAGCAGGATCATAAACAAGGCAGGAGGATCCTTATCAGAATGGGGTACCTTAGTAGAGAATTTGGGGACATTACCCCCATAACAGTGTCAGCAGCAGATCCTCGCCCCATAACAGTGTGTCATGACCATATTTTTTGGTTAAAATTTTATTTTCCTCCTCTAAAACCAGGGTGCGTCTTATGGTCAGGTGCGTCTTATAGTCCGAAAAATACGGTATATACGACCAGTATTGGAAGTTAAATGCATTCCTCAACTACACTAGTCGTGCATGACTGTAGTACTTTTCTTTCCTCATTCGATCACAATCCACATTGGTCACTGGATTGCGGGAATTAAAATTTCTCTGACGCCTCATTGGGGGACACAGAACCATGGGTGTTATGCTGCCTATCCATAGGAGGACACTAAGTAGATGCAAAAGCATAGTTCCTCCTCTGCAGTATATCCCCCCTGGCCGGGCCAGGCAAGCTCAGTTTTAGCTTAGTGTCTGTAGGAGGCACATCTTCCAAGGTTTTGTTATTTTTTGAGGGCGACAGTTTCCTTTTGGGACCGATCTCCCAATACCATCAACAGGCGGGAACGCGGAGTGCTGCCTCCACGTACAACCTCCTGCGACGCTGGATCCTGAGCTGCATCTCACTGGACGACAGGTCCCACTGACACCGATTTTCCAGAGCTCAGGGCAGAAGCACAATTCCTCAGCCCCTCTTTGCAGGCTCTGAGTTGAACATTGCACTGTGTGACCGGACGGCAGGCTGACTCTGCTATTTCCACTGCCTGGACTGAAGCAGTGTTTAAGGTGAGATCCCCCTGACTCGTTTCCCAGACAAAGGGAAAAAAGACGGTGCAGAAAGTCCCTTGCTGATTGCACGGAGGAGAGCCCCAGGGATCCTGAACACACAGTGTTAATTCTTTCCCTAGCTGCGTGCTGGCTGGAGGAGGGAGGGGGAGTCCATCGCTGTTTGCAGAGAATCCTGCACAGATAACTTACTGGTGGCGGGGGGAGGGCCCAGAGCTCAGGAACTCGCACTGTTTATTTGCTCTAGCTGCGTGCTCTGATTGCAGGAAAGCCGGCAGAGATTATCCTTCGGTGACAAGCTGTGTGCTGACTGGAGAGAGATGTCACAGAAGCTACCTTCCAGCCGTTTTTTGCTACCGACAGCAGGGGGGCACACTGACTTATTCTTGGTGCACGCTCCCCCCCCCCCCCCCCACTCCAGGAAAGCGTGCGAAGATCTCCACACAGAGGTAACAGCTCAAATCAGAGCTTACTCCTTCCGGAGGACGCAGGGCCATCGGCTGATTCTGGCGAGGTACTTGCTTCACTTGTAGCTCTGCTGACCATTGCTCCCCCTCCTGGCATACTCCCATTAGGAACATGCAGAATTCTAAGGGCACTAACAGCGCTAAGGCTCACATAGTCTACTATTCAGCCTGCACTGCCTGCCACGCTGAGCTACCATGTAAACACACCTCTTCTCTCTGTGTTTTCTGTGCCCCTATAGCCCCCCCAAGACCGCCCCGCCACCACCGCCGCAACCGTCAGCCCAGAGCCTAGGGCTCCCAGCCCACCGGAATGGGCACAGTTTCTGTCCCAATCCATGGAAAAACTGTCACAGAACCTGGTTCTGGCTATACAATGTCGTCCTCCACACCCTTCTGGGTGCCTGGACGGAACGCAGCCTGAGGATACCCCTATGGAGGATCCTTCTGAGGTAATCCGGGCACATGCTTCACCGGTTGCAGGGATCAGGAAAGGAGCACAAGGCCGGGTGTCTCCAGCACTCTCTCATGGACCCCATGACTCTCCCTCAGGAGCACACAGGGCAGGCTCTCCCACACGCTCCACGGCTTCTGAAGAGCTGGAGGAGGGAGAATGCTGTTTGTACCAGGAGGATTCCTTGGTATAATCCTCCCCAGATGATAAAACTGCAATAGACTCCCTTATAGCAGCAGTCAACCAAACACTGCATGTGGAGGATCCCCCATCCACTACCACTGACCATGTGGTCTCCTTTAAGAAGGCAAGGAAATCCCAAAAGGTTTTCGCTGATCACCCAGAGTTTCAGGATGTCCTCACAAAGCAAAGGGAGAAGCCTGACAGGCGCTTCGGTAACCGAAAACTCATGGAGTCCCGGTACCCTTTTGCCTCACCTGCCCCTAAGGGCTGGGCCGATCCGCCCTCGGTCGACCCCCCGGTCTCCCGCCTTGCCACAAAGACGCTCCTGTCTTTACCCGATGGTTCCTCCATCAAGGACCCGACAGACAGACAGGTGGAGCACCTCGCCCGCTCTGCTTTTGAGGCTGCGGGTTCCTCCCTCTCGCCCTCCTTTGCCTCTGTGTGGGTAGCAAAGGCGATCTCGGTCTGGGCAGAATCCCTTAACACTTCGCTTGAGGAATCCCAGTTCCCTCATACCTTCACAGAGGTAACAGCTCAAAATTGCCGCTGCGGCGGAGTACCTCATGCAGGCCTCCATGGACGCTGCTACCTGCGCAGCGTTTGCCGCCTCAAATACCATAGCCAGCCGTAGAGCTCCCTGGCTCTGACAATGGCAAGCAGACTCTGCCTCTAAGAAGTCTCTCACGGGCCTTCCCTTTTTTCCAGACCGATTGTTTGGCGAACGTCTGGACAAGCTCATTTCTGACGCCACGGTAGGAAAGAGTACCTCCTTCCGCCAGCTGAAGTCCAGGACGACCTTCATCAGACGTCCACAGTCCTCGTTCCGCTCCTTCGGAACTCATTGGTTGGTCAACACCCCGTGCTGTCCCCACCGCCAGCCGCGGACTACGGCAGGGACCGACCTTCTCAGCTCTCCCCGAAACCCACTTCGTCATGGCAGCCTAGACCGAAACAGTCCAGGACTAGGGAGACTCGTCCACGACGTTTTCTACCCTCATGACTCCTTCGGCGCCCCGGAAGACACACTCATTGTAGGAGGTCGACTGCGGCTCTTTTCAACACATCTGGGCTGCCGCCTGAGACGACAAATGGGTGCGAGACCTTGTGTCTACTGGTTACCAAGACCCTACCCCCGAGTCGGTTCACTCTCTCAAACCCCCCAAAGACTCGAAAACGACGCAAAGCTTTTTTCTCAGCAATCCACTCGCTCCAAACAGCAGGAGTGATAATACATGTCCCGGACGACGTGAAGTTCAGGGGTTTTTATTCCAACCTCTTTGTGGTCCCCAAAAAGGATGGGTCAGTTCGACCCATCCTGGACATCCAACACCTGAACAAACATGTGCACATACGGAAATTCAGAATGGAGTCCCTAAGGTCCATTATTGCATCCATAGTTGAAGGGGAATTCCTCGCCTCCATAGATATCAAGGACGCGTACCTGCACATACCCATCGCCCCAGATCACCAAAAGTTCCTCCGCTTCGCAGTTCAGGACTCCCACTTTCAATTCGTAGCTCTACCCTTCGGCCTTGCCACCGCACCAAGGGTCTTCACCAAAGTCATGGCGGCCGCCATGAGCGTACTTCACGCCAGGGGAGTAGTCGTTCTCCCTTACTTGGACGACCTCCTCATCAAGGCCCCCTCCTTCCGCGACTGCTCAACCAGCGTACAGATCACTGTGGACACCCTATCCCGCTTAGGGTGGCTAGTGAATCTAGACAAATCATCCCCGATCCCATCACGATCCTTCACCTTCCTGGGCATGTCCCTGGACACCCGTCGGGGCTTGATCTATCTCCCCCTGGACAAGGCGATCGCTCTTCAACGAGCGGTACGCTGCCTTCTACGTCCTCCGTCTCGCTCCAATCGATTCAGCATGAAGGTGCTCGGCAGGATGGTGGCGGCTATGGAAGCAGTACCCTTTGCTCAACTGCACCTCCGCCCACTGCAGCTAGCCCTTCTTTTTTAAATCAGATATTTTTTTTATTAAATCATAAGGGATCGATACAGAGAGTATTTCACTTTTCATATAACTGATAACAATAAACAACAGATAAACATATGTGGTTTATAAATCAGGTTCTTTCTCTGCATGTATGTAAATATAGTAATAGAGTTCTCAAATCATAATTATATTATATAGCTTGAGCCTACAAACCTCGTGGCTCTACAAATAAACAAAACTTAAATTATGCAATAATGCCTCAGACTAACAGAAACACCTCCTCCATCAGCCGTGTCGCTCCACATCATATTGCTATACTCTCCCGCCCCTCCCTCTCCGTGCAGTCATCAATGAAACCATTCCAATCCTCTCTCACCTCTTCATTCAAAGTCCACTTCGCCACAGAAAAGACTAGTTTTAATTCCCTTCCTCACACATGCCATCACTGCAGGCACAACAGTAACCGGTCCAGCATTGCATCCCGAACCAGTGCACTAGAGGGTAGGCCCGGCAACTCCATCCATGGCCGCCAAATGTTGTAAAACTTTTTCAATGTTTTTCTTTTTAAATAAACTCCCCTTTTCAATCTTATGATGTTATTTAATTTGTTTTTGAGCTCTGGTAATGTTGGTGGTAGAGGGTCTAACCAGTGATATGCAAGTAGTTTTCTTGCTTGGTACAAGATATGGGCTATTCCCAGAGCTGTTGGAGAATCTGGGTCCACTTCTCCTTCCCACAGACTCAACAGGCACAGGCGAGGCGAGGCGACAGTTGTATTGTGATATGATATATTTGATCTATAAGTCCCAGGGTTTGGTTCCAGAAATCACCAATGTGTCCACACTCCCACATAACACGCATCAAATGGGCATCATCCTGTCCACACCTAACACACTGTGTGTTTGGTCTGAGTCCCATCTTAAATAGTAGACTGGGAGTTTTATATACCCTGTGGATGAGATATATTTGAGACAGCTTTTGGCACTCCGATACCGCCAGTTTAGGAACTTGTTCCAATATATCAGACCACTGGCCTTCCGTCAGGGGACCGACGTCTCGTTCCCATTTGCTTTTAACAATCAATGGATGTGTTTCCAGATGGGCAGGTAGTAATTTTTTATATAATTCCGAAATAAGACCCTTAGAGGACTCAGATGTAAGCAGCGTATGTAATGTTTGATTATGTGTCACTGTTACCGGGTTTGTCCTCCCCTGTCTTTCCAGTGCGTGTCTCAGCTGCAAATACTGATAAAAGAAGACATGCGGAAGGTGAAACTCCGTTCTCAGTTGTTCAAAGCTTTTAAGAGTATTATTTTGTAGTACTTGTGACACTAAATGGATCCCTTTATCCTCCCATCCTCTGAACCCTACTAATTTTTTAATTTCTGGCAAGTCGGGGTTCTGCCACAGTGGCCAAAACTCTGTAGGTCCGCTTATCCCCAAAAGAGACTTACCCCTGTCCCACACCCGGAATATCATAGCCAGTGTGGGATATCGTGCCCCATTTATCTGTCTTTGTCCCACATCCAACCGGCAACCTAGGTACTTCCATACTGATCCCTCTCTCACTATATCACCACTGGTATCATACCCTCCTTCTTTGCCCCAACCCCTCAGATGTTGCATCTGGGAGGCTATATAGTATATATATGTGTTTGGAAGTGCTACAGCGGGGAAAGGAGGAGGGAGGACTGGCAGTACCAGTCGAATCCTAGCTTGCTTTTTCTTCCAAATAAGTTCCCGGAATATTGTATTAGTTTTTACAAAAAAATCCCTACATATCCACACTGGAGAATTATGCATAAGATATAGTAATTGTGGCATCATTACCATTTTAATTAAATTGGATCTGCCAATATTTGATAGCGGCAAGCGGCACCAGGTATGCACTTTTGCTCTGAATCGCTGTAACAGGGGTTCCAGATTTAGGGCCTGAAAATCCTTCGGGATTGGGCTGACAATTACTCACAGATATTTAAACTCCCGGACCACAGGAACTGGAATCTGTAAGTCCGAAAAGTCCCCCGGAAGGGGGTCCAACGGCATTAAAGCCGACTTGGACCAGTTGATTCGTAGACCAGACCTCTGCCCAAATTCCCGAATGATATTCATTGCCGGCAAAATCGAGGAACGTACCCTGTCTAAATATAAGAGTAGATAGTCTGCGTATAATGATATCTTTTGTTCCACGGCTGCACACCGAAATCCCTCTACCTCCCTGGATTTCCGTATTGCCACTGCCAACGGCTCCACTGCAGTCGCAAATAGCAAGGGTGAAAGCGGGCACCCGTCTAGTACCTCTTCCAAGAGGAAAAGACTCGGAGACCCTGCCATTAACCCTAACCTTCGCCACCGGTGAGTCATATAGCAGTTTTACCCAATTTATAAATCTATGTCCAAAGCCCATTTTCCGAAGTACAGCCCACATATATTCCCATTCAAGGCTATCGAACGCCTTAGCGGCGTCTAAAGACAAAATTGCCCTTTCCCCCGGTACCTCAGAACTATGTTGAATTCCCAAATATAATTTCCTGAGATTCATAGATGTGGCTCTGCATGGAATGAATCCTGTCTGATCACTCTGCACTATAGATGAGATGACTCGGGACATCCTACTGGCGAGCACCTTGGCCAGCAATTTAATGTCTGTTTGTAGGAGAGAGATTGGGCGATACGAATCCGGGATCTCTGGATCTTTTCCGGGTTTTAATATTAAGACTATTAAGGTTTCCCTCATAGAGGGTGGGAGGACCCTCTGCCTTTCAGATTCTTCAAATACCTTAAGTAGTTTGGGTAGCAGTAAGGGTGCATACATTTTATAAAACTCTCCAGGCAGGCCATCCGTTCCCGGAGCTTTTTCATTTTGTGTCTGGCCAAGCGCTTCCTCCAGTTCTTCCAATGAGATGTCCCGGTCCAGCAATTCCCTGTTTACATCACTCAGTGTAGGAAGAGAGAGAGCATCCAAATACTGCTCAATCTCAGTCTCCGTGAGGTCACAGTCTGATGTGTATAGCCGCATATAATACCTCTTTATTTCTCTTATTATATCCTCGCTTTCTGTTACAAAGTCACCTGATTCTGTCTTTAACCTATTTATATAAGAACATCCTTCCTGTGCTCTAATGACTGTGGTCAGTAGGTGCCCCACGTCCTCCCCCGCTATAAAATAATTTTGTTTAAGGAAATAGCGTTTATTTTCTGCCACCGACATGAGATTTTCTTTGAGTGACATCTGTGCCTTCTCTAGAGTGTTTTTAGTTTCTACTGTCGGGTTGAGCACCACCACAGCCTCCGCATCAGATACCTCCTGAATCAGACTCTGGGTGTAACATTTGGTTTGATTTTTGCGTATGCATATTTCTCTAATATATATGCCCCTTACCACAGCTTTCATAGAGTCCCAAACTATGTGTGGCGGTGCAGAGCACTCATTAAGATGAAAGTATTCTAGAATGTTCTCATATAAAGATCCCCCAATAAGCTGGATCCAGAAGGGATTAAGTTTCCAGATAGGCCTGGGCAGAGCGAGGGGGTTTCCCCATGCAAACGTAACATGTAATAGTGAGTGATCAGATACACTTCTAGGTAGGTAGGCCACCTTTTGTGTATATGAGGCCATAAGTGTGTTTCCAATAGCCAGGTCTATCCGTGACATGGTGTGGTGGGAGCTAGAGTAACATGAGAATTGTTTGGTTGTGGGGTGTTGGGCACGCCAAAGATCTACAAAACCCAGCTCTGTTAGCATTCTAGCAAATGAAGTCGGGGCGGCGTTCTCCGATATGTTTCCAAAGTGTAATTTATCTAGATAGGGGATTTTAATAATTACTTACATCCCTATCAGAAGCGTCGGCGCAGATGGATGGGAATCTAAAATAGACAATATCCTTTTTACCGGTTCGACTGAATATGGTGGAGGGATATATATCGCAACCAGAATAAATTGTTTACCATACAGCGTCCAAAGCAAGCAGACAAATCTGCCCCCCGGGTCAATCACTGATCTGGTACATGAGAACGGGATGGATTTGTGCACCAACACACACACACCCCGTGCATGGGTCGAGTATGTGGAATGATATTCATGCGCGATCCATCCCCTCCTCAGCCAATGAACATTATCCCTGACCATATGGGTCTCAGATAGACATAAAATAGCCGGGAAAAGTTTCTGTAGGTGAGTGAATATAGCACATCTTTTGTTCGCATCTCCGAGCCCTCTAACATTCCACGCTACAATATTTAAGGATGTCGCCATAAGCATAGACTAAGATATGATCCGGACGGATACTTCATACCTGGAGGAAAGAGGCGTTCTCCACCGATTCTCAAAAACATTAGGTTGAGCGACACGACTGAGGCACACCACGCTTCCCAAACAGATTGCATCATACAACAGTAAACAAGGAGAGAGATAGGGCTCCGCACACTAGTGCGCAGTGCCACTGCCCTCAAAATCAAGTGTATCTTACACATTTCTCCCAAATAGAGAGAATCAGGGCTAAAAAACACGCCCCAAGTCCATGCAGGGAGGGGGGTCCACAACTCGCTAGTGCAGCGTGTGTCCACAATGAACCGGCCGTCTCCCGTCCTGGATCCTAGATGAATTTAACTGTAATGAGCTCACCAGCATAGCGTCCCAAACAAAAACAACGCCTGGCGGCAGAAAGGGAAATCTCAGGTATTCTTCCTCCTCAGGGACCTCTCATTGATATCCAGCCAAGACAGCGCTGCCCCAGCCGTATCAAAAAATTTAGTCTCTCCGTTCGCAGCAATCCGCAGCTTAGCAGGGTACATCATGGAGTATGGCACTTGTAGGTTGTGCAGGCGTTTTTTGATCTCAATAAATTGCGCTCTTTTACGTTGCACTTCCATGGAGAAATCAGGAAATATTGATATCTTCCTCCCATCAATTGCAAGTTCTTTGATATCTCTGGCTCTGCGCAGGATAGTGTCCCTATCTTTATAGTGCAGTAGTTTAAATCAGAATAGGACGTGGGGGTGCTCCCGGCTGTGGGGCACGCGCAGGGACCCTGTGCGCCCTTTCAATGGTGAAGAAAGGGGACAGTATGTCTTTTCCCATCGTATCTTTAATCCATTTTTCAAAGAAATTCAATGGGTCATTGCCCTCCATCCTCTCTGGGACCCCCACCAGTCTAAAATTACTTCTGCGGGAGCGGTTCTCCAAATCATCCACCTTGTTTAGCAGTGTGGAAATATTTTGCATGGCCTTTCCCAGCTCTCGTGACATTGGTGGTAATTTATCCTCTGTTGCACTCACTCGTTCCTCCAACTCCCCCATTCTGACAGTCACCCCCTGCAGCTCACGTTTAATACAGGCCATATCTGAGGTGACAGTTCCCATCTGGCTGCTTAGGGTGGCCAATGTGGTATTGCAAGAGTTAATTGCTGCCAGAATGTCTCTCAGTATGGCATCAGTGAAGATAGGTGTTTGCTCCACATCTCCCCCTCCTCCCTCTGCCAGCGCAGGCCTCCGTGTCTGCATATCTTGTGCTGCTGAACATGCAGGGCCCAGGGTACTCACAGTCTCGCCGTCGGGTATGTTTTCTCCCTGCTCCAGGGCCCGTTCAGCGTTGACATCGGGTGGCTTGTTGGAGGTAGGCTCTGTGCCAGGGGCCACTCTGGCGAACCGCTCCAGCCCCTGCCTGCTACTCTCACTGCTCCACCGCGGGATGGTGTGGACGCCGGCGGCGCCATATTGGATTCTTCAGAGGCGCGCTCCTGCGCGTCTCTGTCCTGTTTATTGCTGCTGCGGGTCGGCATATCCTGGCGGTGCTCGCTTCCCCGGGTGTTATAAGTAGTATTGCAGCCCTCCAGGGTCGGTAGTGCTTGTCAGCAAGGCCGGTGTGCAGGATGATTCGGGATCCCGGCAGGAGCTCACCCACGCTGCGTCCTCTCTACATGAGGTCCAGGCCACGCCCCGCAGCTAGCCCTTCTAGCGGCCTGGGACAAGAGCCCCTTCTCCCCGGACAGACATCTTCACCTGACGCCTTCAGTCAGGTAAGCACTCCGCTGGTGGCTTCGGTCCTCATCCCTATCGAAGGGGAGATCTTTTCTCCCAGCGAACTGGCTGGTCCTGACCACGGATGCCAGCCTCCTAGGCTGGGGAGCAGTGTACAGGCACCACACTGCTCAAGGACGTTGGACGCCCCAGAAGTCTTCCCTACCAATAAACATCCTGGAAATCTGCGCGATCTTCCTCGCGCTCAGGGCATTCTGCCCTCTGCTAGCGGGTCATCAGATTCGAGTCCAATCAGACAATGCGACAGCTGTAGCCTACATCAATCGCCAAGGGGTACACTTGCAGCAAAGCAGCTTATCTCGAGGCCCATAGGATCCTCAGCTGGGCCGCATCGACAGGGTCAGTGATATCAGCGGTACACATACCGGGAGTAGAGAACTGGGCAGCAGACTTCTAAGTCGCCAAGGCCTGGCCGCCGAAGAGTGGTCTCTCCACCCAGAAGTGTTCCTACACATCTGCACTCGCTGGGGTACACCAGACGTGGATCTAATGGCCTCAAGGTTGAACGAAAAAGGTACCCGCGTTCATAGCCAGGTCACGCGATCCGCAGTCCATCGGCGCGGATGCTCTAATCTGCTCCTGGCTCCACTTCCGCCTGCCTTACATATTTCCACCCCTACCTCTGCTGCCGCGGGTAATCAGGAAAATCAAGGCAGAGGGAGTCCCGGTGATATTGATAGCACCGGACTGGCCCAGGCGTGCCTGGTATGCCGAATTAGTACAAATGCTCGTAGACGTACCGTGGCACCTTCCAGACATCCCAGACTTGCTGACACAAGGGCCCATTTCCCATCAGAACTCCAGAGCCCTGAATCTGACGGCATGGCCATTGAGACCTGGGTATTAACAAGAGCGCGGTTATCTCCACCATGATCAATGCCCGAAAGCCTGCTTCTTCCCACATTTACCACCGTACGTGGAAAATCTTCCTTTCATGGTGCAGGGAAACTAACGTCCAGCTTCTGCCTCTGGCCATCCCCAGAATTCTCGACTTTCTGCAGGTTGGCTCTCAGTTGCCTTAAAGGGCAGGTCTCAGCGCTCTCAATCTTCTACCAATGCCGCCTGGCTCAAAAAACGCAGGTCAAGACCTTCCTCCAGGGCGTTTCCCATCTAGTTCCGCTGTACAAACGGCCGCTAGAACCATGGGACCTCAATCTCGTTCTGGACGGTCTCCAGAGGTCCCCCTTTGAACCTCTCAAGGAATCCTTCCTTGCTTTTCTGTCCTGGAAGGTAACGTTCCTGGTGGCAATTACGTCCATCAGACGGGTTTCGGAGCTAGCAGCACTCTTGCCGCGAGCCTTTTCTGATTTTTCACCAGGACAAGGTGGTTCTGCGCCCCCTTCCGGATTTTCTTCCAAAGGTTCCTACCCCGTTTCATTTGAACGAGGACATTGTTCTGCCTTCATTTTGTCCACACCCAGTTCATAGGGCGGAAAGGTCTCTGCATTCGTTAGACCTTGTCAGAGCTCTCAGATATTACATATCCAGGACAGCCCCCTTTAGGAAAACGGACTCTTTGTTCGTCATTCCTGAGGCGCCTAAGAAGGGACAGGCAACTTCAAAGGCGACTCTGGCTCGCTGGATTCGCTCTGCGATCCAGTAAGTCTACCGCTTGCAACTCAAGCTCATTCCTAGTGGGCTACGGGCTCATTCCACGCAAGCAGTTGGCGCTTCGTGGGCCATTCGGCATCAGGCTTCAGTGGAACAGGTGTGTAAGGCTGCGACCTGGTCTAGCCTACATACGTTTTCAAAGCATTACAGAGTCCATACCCAGGTTTCAGCTGAGGCAAATCTGGGTAGGACAATTCTGCAAACGGCAGTAGAGCACCTTCTCTCAGTAGGTGCTCCAGGCTGTCTGGGACTGGTTCCTAGTCCTTGGGTTGCGTTGTCTTGTTTTTATTTTTCCCACCCATGGACTGCTTTAGGACGTCCCATGGTCCTGTGTCCCCCAATGAGGCATCAGAGAAAAACGGATTTTTGTATACTCACCGTAAAATCGTTTTCTCTTAGCCATCATTGGGGGACACAGCACCCACCCTGTTGCCCTGTTGGGCCTTGGTTCTCTCAGTACCTTATTTGGTTATGACTCTTTTTTTTCTCATGTTCCTCTGTTGAGGTAAGTTTTTACTGGCTTTTTCTCCTACTGCTTGTGTACTAAAACGGAGGTTGCCTGGCCCGGCCAGGGCATGTATACTGCAGAGGAGGAGCTATGCTTTTGCATCTACTTATGCTGCCTATCCATAGGAGGACACAAACACCCATAGTCCTGTGTCCCCCAATGATGGCTAAGAGAAAACGATTTTACGGTGAGTACACAAAAATCCGTTTATTTTCATTGTAAACTGCATATTTGGATGTAGAGTTCTTTACACTATACATTGAGATGAATCATACTTGAGCACTTGATTGTACAGTGCATCTACTACTAAATTATAAAAGCATTGCCATGCTTATTACTACAGTTCATCTAAGAGGGGCTGCTTATAAGTCTTTGGCTTTGTGGGGTTTTTTTTGTTTCTATGGTAACGAATGTTACATCACATGAAAGCCTTATGTGTATAATATATGTTTTCAAAATTTTGTGTTTGCTTATGGCAACAGTGTTCTACGCTCGCGGGAAAACAAAATGGCGGAGTCTAATGCGATATTCACAGCAACTGAGAGCAGAGGAGTGATACATTCTTGTTTCTGCAAGGAAAGTCCACAAAGGATATTAATGGTGATATTTCGCAGACATTGGGGGATCAATGCCCTTCATATTCCACAGTTAAGAACTGGGTTATCAAATTTAAAACGGGCCACTTCAGCACCAATGATGAGGAATGTCCTGGACGACCGAGAGTGGTTGTTATTCGTTGATGCTGTGCACAACCTCATACTGGAGAATCAACCAATTTCAGCTAAAGCAATAGCAGACATCATATTCCCGTGAATGTGTTTGTGTCATTATCCATGAACATTTGGACATGAGGAAAGTATCTGCAAAGTGGGTCACCAAATGTTTGACAAGAGATCAAAGAAGCATGCGAGTAAAAACTTCCCGGTCTATTTGTCAGCGTTTCCGAACTTCCTGAATAAGAACTTCCTGAATTGACTGTTCACTATGGATGAGACCTGGATTTATTTTTATGACCCTAAAAACAAGGAGCAGTCAAAAGAGTGAAGGCACAGTGGCTCTACTCGTCCAAAGAAGTTCAGGTTGCAAAAATCAGCCAGTAAGGTGATGGCGTCTGTGTTCTGGGATAAGGAGAATATGCTGCTAGTGTACTACCTTCAAAAGGGTTACACCATCAATGCAAGGTATTACATTGAACTTTTGAACCAATTGAAGGCAGCTCTGAAAGCCAAAAGGATCAGCAAGCTGTCGAAAGGAATCTTGTTCCTGCAAGACAACGCCTCCGCTCACACTGCACAAGCGACCACGGCAAAACTGGCAGAACTGGGCTTCCAGATGGTTGACCACCCACCTTATTCTCCAAATCTAGCTCCCACCCACTATCATCCGGTTCCAAACCTGAAGAAACACCTCAACACCTCATCTATTAGATGCAACAGTCCCAGGACTTTACCCGGCTCATCCCGAATGCTCTGGTGCGGTGGCAATTGGGGTAATAAGTTAATGGCAGCCTATAGCTGCCACTAAGTCCTAGATTAGTTATGGCAGGCATCTATATGACACCCTCCATCACTAATCTGTGAGAGTAAATAAAAACGAACACCCAAGAATCCTTTATTTGAAATAAGAGACAAAAAACCCCCTCTTTCACCACTTTATTAACCCCCTTAACCATCCCTCCAGGTGCAACATAATCCACACGAGGTCCCACGGCACTTCCAGCACTGCTACATCTGACATTTACAGGGAGTGGCCATAGAGCATTACTGCGCGCTGTGAACTCCACGGAGCAACTGAAGTGAGTCCCGCTATCAGCGATGACATCACTCAGGTTAGCTACTTCTTCAGCTGGAGTCCTCCACCTGTGACAGCAAATCACCCGAGTGACTGAAGAAAGCCGCGTGATCTGTGGTGTCGTCACTCAGGTGATTTTCCTTCATCTGTGCCCGCAAATCAGGCCGTGACACAGAAACAGAGCCGTGCGATGAGAATGAACTCGGTTGAAACCTCTGACATCACAGCTACAGGCCCCGCACTACTGCCTATGTCGCGGCACTGACTTCAGAGGTTCACCCGAGCTCATTCTCATCGCGGCTCTGTCTCTGTCGCCTGTCAGCGAGCAGTCATGCTCTATGGTGCTCGCTGTAACAGGACAGCGATGTAGCAGAGCTGAATCGCTGTGGGACCTCGTGTGGATTACTTCGGACCTGCAGGGATGTTTAGGGGTTAATAAAGTGGTGAAAGAGGGTGTTTTTTGTATTCTATTCCAAAAAAAGGATTTTGGAGGTGTATGTGTTTACTTTACTTACAGATTAATGATGGGGGCAGGATCTCAGATGACTGCCATCACTAATCTAGGATTTAGTGGCTTCTGTGGGCTGCCATTAACTACTTATTACCCCAATTGCCACCGCACCAGGGCAACGGGAAGACCAGGGTCCAGCGCCAGAATTGGCTCATCTTATGGATGCGCCATTTCAGGGGGAAGCTGTGGGCTGCTATTCTTAGGCTGGAAAGGGCCAAATAATGATGGACCTTTCCACCCTAATAATATTAGCCCCCAGTTGTCTCCTGCACTGTGGCTGGTTTTAGAAAAATGGGGGGATCCCACGTCATTTAAAAAAAAAACAAAAACATGGGATCCCCTCTTTCATAACCAGTCAAGGTACAGCAGAGAGTTGAGGGTTGCAGCCTGCAGTTGCTGCTCTTCCTGTGCTGGATATAAAAAATGGGGGGGGACATAACGTCATTTTTTTTTCATATAAAAAAAACCCAGCTGTCCAAGCTAGCTCTCTCTCTATCAAGCTATTCTGTTATTTCTTTCTATTCTGTGTGTTCGTTTTTATTAACTATTCTAGATGTTCTTTCTATTCTTTCATTTTTTTCTATCTATTCTAGCTATCAATTATCCTATCCTATTTTATTTCTCCCTTAAAAAACGCACCGACTATAACGCATCAAAAATGCATGCGTTTTTACTCCGTTTTTGTCAAATGCAGTGTTGTCAAGTCTGCCAGAGTGCATTTTTTTGTCAAATCAAGAACGCAGCATGCAGACATACCCTAAGTGTTTTTACTATCTACATTTGCTGCATTGTTGGAGGGATTATGTGTATATTACACATTTCTACACTGCTCCTGTATGTTTACTCCTACGCTGGTGGTATTTTCTTTTCTTTTTTTTAAGTTCTACAACTGTTTTATATTGTAAATTAACAAACTTTAGTTTTTATTGGATGAATTGTGTCTTATAGTCCACACTTTTTGACTATGAGATACACACAGAGGTGTGAGTATTTTTGGACTGAATTAAAAGCAGATAACCTAAGGGTACCTTCACACTTAGCGATGCAGCAGCGATCCGACCAGCGATCTGACCTGGTCAGGATCGCTGCTGCATCGCTACATGGTCGCTGGTGAGCTGTCAAACAGGCAGATCTCACCAGCGACCAGTGACCAGCCCCCAGCCAGCAGCGACGTGCAAGCGACGTTGCGCTTGCACGGAGCCGCCGTCTGGAAGCTGCGGAGACTGGTAACTAAGGTAAACATCGGGTATGGTTACCCGATGTTTACATTAGTTACCAGTGTGAGCAGGGAGCCGCGCACACTAAGCGCTGGCTCCTTGCTCTCCTAGCTACAGTACACATCGGGTTAATTAACCCGATGTGTAATGCAGCTACATGTGCAGAGAGCAGGGAGCCGCGCACACTGAGCGCTGGCTCCTTGCTCTCCTAGCTGCTGTACAAATCGGGTTAATTAACCCGATGTGTACAGCAGCTACATGTGCAGAGAGCCGGAGCCGGCAGCACAGGCAGCGTGAGAGCTGCGGAGGCTGGTAACTAAGGTAAATATCGGGTAACCACCTTGGTTACCCGATGTTTATCTTGGATACAGCTTACCTCAGCTGTCAGACGCCGGCTCCTGCTCCCTGCTCGCTTCATTTGTCGCTCTCTTGCTGTCACACACAGTGATCTGTGTGTCACAGCAGGAGAGCGGCTTTGAAGAAAACGAACCAGGGCTGTGTGTAACGAGCAGCGATCTCGCAGCAGGGGCCAGATCGCTGCTCAGTGTCACACACAGCGAGATCGCTAATGAGGTCACTGCTGCGTCACAAAAAGCGTGACTCAGCAGCGATCTCGGCAGCGAGCTCGCTGTGTGTGAAGCACCCCTAAGTCATTGTGTGAGATCAACAATAACAAAGATGCAAATAAGGCTCCTGGAACTGCATTTTCCCAGTGTATATCCTTCTTTCAGATTTAAAAGTGTCACATAATTCAGGCTACTTGAACCATGGTAAAAAAGACCAGCTCCCTTACTACTATAGGACTAGACCAGGATGCAACTCTCACTGGCATCTAATCGCTCGCACACCTAGGTCTTTCTTACACTCTTAAGGATAGAAATGTCAGTTTAACTAAACAGGCATAAAAAAGACAGCAGGGACCTGCCTCTTAGTCACATTTTCACTGGCCGCGATTTCATCTATGTATTTCTCTGAAACGCTACAGTGAATCAGAGTAAGACAGATGTTCATATCAGAGCCAGTCTATGATTCATGTTGCCTGTCAATCAAGCAGCATTTGTCATGAAACATGATCACCTTTAACAAGAGAGAAATTTACTTGCATGAAATGGTTCATTTGTACACTCACCAGTACGGTTAGCATGCCTTGACGGCTGAGAGTCGGGTGATGTGAGGCTCTGCCTTCTTCCCACTTCATCTGTAGGTGATGTGGGCAGTGATGTGATTGGAGGTGTCTGTGCACGACGGGTGGGCAGCACCGTTGTGGTTGGGTAGCTTGAAAACATTTGCCTAAAAGAACAAAATGTAAAATGCTAAAAGATGTGCAAAATATCACTGAGTGGATCTGTGGCTGTAGAGGGCTCAAGTCGCAGGTTCACATCCAGCCAAAAAAAATAAATAAATAAATAAAATCTACAAAAAATGTGTATGTTCTTCCTTGCGTGTGTAAGATTCCTCCAGCTTGCCGCTTCCCTCCCAGGCTCCAAAGCATGAAATATACCAAATAATCCTACATGATTTGTGTACAATGCCAAGGTACTGTATTCTTGTAGTGTAACCCCTTAGTGACTGGGCCAAATTTTTAAAATCTGATATCACTTTATGTGGCAATAACTCTGGAATGCTTCAACATATCACAGTAATTTTGAGATTGTTTTTTGTAACATTACATTTTATGTGAATAGTAAATGTAAGTTGATATGTTTTGCGTTTATTTAAAAAAATAATCAGAAATATGACAAAATTCCTGTTAGGCTTGTGTAATGTTTTGTTGTTGGGGGAGACCGCTAAGGGGTCTTCAGGGTCACAGAGTCGGTGTCCAAATCAAATCTGCACAAATGTATGTATGAGGAAAAATGACCACACAGAGACGTGTTTCTATCCGGGAGAAGCTAGAAGCTCTTCTAATCCGTATATTATAAAATACACACAGTTATTTAGTTCAACATTGTCCCTGATTGGTCAGAGATAATCAGCAAAGTCTATATAGTAGGTCATCAGCCTGCTACTGGCTTCCTAATACCAGTTTGAACCAGCTACTGAATACTTCTTTGTCCATTGTAGATTTTGGCTTCATTATCTTTGTTAACACCTTGCTGAGCATAAACAAAGAGTCAACATCCCACATGGTGTGAACCAACTGATTATGAATTCTCTCAGTATGTTGTGAATACTTGCATTGTTCAGCTTAGTATAATTTGTTTCAATAACACATTCCAAAGGCTCATCCTGGTATGTACATCAGCATCTGAGCAATAATCATACAAACACAGATGATCTTATTATATGGACAATTGATTCATTGCCCAGATCTTCACATTGTCACAAGACTTTTCTATGCGTGCCCTAGGGAGAGAGGAGAGGGGAGGGGAGAGGGGTTCTGGGACCTTCTCCCAATTTGTTGGTTTATACTTAAAATATGCCGTCTAATCTCCCTTTTTGTGTTGTACTACTGACAAACTATTTCCTTTTATTTTATCTTGGATATGTTTGTGTATCTTGTTTTTTGGGGGGGGTTTTCAATAAAGACGGGAAAAAAAAAAATTTGACAAAAACATTTAATAAGCAATTTTCAAACTTTAAATGATTATCGGTTTAGTCCAGATACAACACCATATAAAGAAGGGAATTTTGTTTACTTACCGTAAATTCCTTTTCTTCTAGCTCCAATTGGGAGACCCAGACAATTGGGTGTATAGGCTATGCCTCCGGAGGCCGCACAAAGTATTACACTAAAAGTGTAAAGCCCCTCCCCTTCTGCCTATACACCCCCCGTGCTCCCACGGGCTCCTCAGTTTTGGTGCAAAAGCAAGAAGGAGGAAAAAAATTATAAACTGGTTTAAAGTAAATTCAATCCGAAGGAATATCGGAGAACTGAAACCATTCAACATGAACAACATGTGTACACAAAAAAACAGGGGCGGGTGCTGGGTCTCCCAATTGGAGCTAGAAGAAAAGGAATTTACGGTAAGTAAACAAAATTCCCTTCTTCTTTGTCGCTCCATTGGGAGACCCAGACAATTGGGACGTCCAAAAGCAGTCCCTGGGTGGGTAAATAATACCTCATAATAGAGCCGTAACGGCTCCGTCCTACAGGTGGGCCACCGCCGCCTGAAGGACTCGCCTACCTAGGCTGGCATCTGCCGTAGCATAGGTATGCACCTGATAGTGTTTCGTGAAAGTGTGCAGGCTCGACCAGGTAGCCGCCTGACACACCTGCTGAGCCGTAGCCTGGTGCCTCAAAGCCCAGGACGCACCCACGGCTCTGGTAGAATGGGCCTTCAGCCCTGAGGGAACCGGAAGCCCAGCAGAACGGTAAGCTTCGAGAATTGGTTCCTTGATCCAACAAGCCAGGGTTGATTTGGAAGCCTGTGACCCTTTACGCTGGCCAGCGACAAGGACAAAGAGTGCATCCGAGCGGCGCAGGGGCGCCGTACGAGAAATGTAGAATCTGAGTGCTCTCACCAGATCTAACAAGTGCAAATCCTTTTCATATTGGTGAACTGGATGAGGACAAAAAGAGGGTAAGGAGATATCCTGATTGAGATGAAAGGGGGATACCACCTTAGGGAGAAATTCCGGAACCGGACGCAGAACCACCTTGTCCTGGTGAAACACCAGGAAGGGGGCTATGCATGACAGAGCTGCCAGCTCAGACACTCTCCGAAGTGAAGTGACTGCTACTAGGAAAACCACTTTCTGCGAAAGGCGTGCGAGAGAAATATCCCTCATTGGCTCGAACGGTGGTTTCTGAAGAACCATCAGCACCCTGTTCAGATCCCAGGGTTCCAACGGACGTTTGTAAGGAGGAACGATGTGACAAACCCCCTGCAGGAACGTGCGTACCTGTGGAAGTCTGGCCAGGCGCTTCTGAAAAAACACAGAGAGCGCAGAGACTTGTCCCTTAAGGGAGCCGAGTGACAAACCCTTTTCCAATCCGGACTGAAGAAAGGACAGGAAAGTGGGCAAGGCAAATGGCCAGGGAGAAAAACCCCGAGCAGAGCACCACGACAGGAATATTTTCCACGTCCTGTGGTAGATCTTGGCGGACGTTGGTTTCCTAGCCTGTCTCATAGTGGCAATGACCTCCTGGGATAATCCTGAAGACGCTAAGATCCAGGACTCAATGGCCACACAGTCAGGTTGAGGGCCGCAGAATTCAGATGGAAAAACGGCCCTTGAGACAGCAAGTCTGGTCGGTCTGGTAGTGCCCACGGTTGGCCGACCGTGAGATGCCACAGATCCGGGTACCACGACCTCCTCGGCCAGTCTGGAGCGACGAGGATGGCGCGGCAGCAGTCGGCCCTGATCTTGCGTAACACTCTGGGCAACAGTGCCAGCGGAGGAAACACATAAGGGAGTTGAAACTGCGACCAATCTTGAACTAAGGCGTCTGCCGCCAGAGCTCTGTGATCGTGAGAACGTGCCATGAATGCCGTGACCTTGTTGTTGTGCCGGGACGCCATTAGGTCGACGTCCGGCATCCCCCAGCGGCAACAGATCTCCTGAAACACGTCCGGGTGAAGGGACCATTCCCCTGCGTCCATGCCCTGGCGACTGAGAAAATCTGCTTCCCAGTTTTCCACGCCTGGGATGTGAACTGCGGAGATGGTGGAGGCCGTGGCTTCCACCCACATCAAAATCCGCCGGACTTCCTGGAAGGCTTGCCGACTGAGTGTTCCTCCTTGGTGGTTGATGTAAGCCACCGCTGTGGAGTTGTCCGACTGAATTCGGATCTGCTTGCCTTCCAGCCACTGCTGGAACGCTTTTAGGGCAAGGTACACTGCCCTGATCTCCAGAACATTGATCTGAAGTGAGGACTCTTGCTGGGTCCACGTACCCTGAGCCCTGTGGTGGAGAAAGACTGCTCCCCACCCTGACAGACTCGCGTCCGTCGTGACCACCGCCCAGGATGGGGGTAGGAAGGATTTCCCCTTCGATAATGAAGTGGGAAGAAGCCACCACCGAAGGGAAGCTTTGGTTGCCTGAGAGAGGGAGACGTTCCTGTCGAGGGACGTCGGCTTCCTGTCCCATTTGCGTAGGATGTCCCATTGAAGAGGACGCAGGTGAAACTGCGCGAAAGGAACTGCCTCCATTGCTGCCACCATCTTCCCCAGGAAGTGCATGAGGCGCCTCAAGGGGTGTGACTGACCTTGAAGGAGAGATTGCACCCCCGTCTGTAGTGAACGCTGCTTGTTCAGCGGAAGCTTCACTATCGCTGAGAGGGTATGAAACTCCATGCCAAGATATGTCAGCGATTGGGCCGGTGTCAGATTTGACTTTGGAAAATTGATGATCCACCCGAAACTCTGGAGAGTCTCCAGAGTAGCGGTGAGGCTGTGCTGGCATGCCTCTTGAGAGGGAGCCTTGACCAGCAGGTCGTCTAAGTAAGGGATCACCGAGTGACCCTGAGAGTGGAGGACCGCCACTACTGCAGCCATGACCTTGGTGAAAACCCGTGGGGCTGTCGCCAGGCCGAACGGCAGTGCCACGAACTGAAGGTGTTCGTCTCCTATGGCGAAGCGCAGGAAGCGCTGATGCTCTGGAGCAATCGGTACGTGGCGATAAGCATCTTTGATATCGATCGATGCAAGGAAATCTCCTTGGGACATTGAGGCGATGACGGAGCGGAGGGATTCCATCCGGAACCGCCTGGTCTTTACGTGTTTGTTGAGCAGTTTTAGGTCCAGGACAGGACGGAAAGACCCGTCCTTCTTTGGAACCACAAACAGGTTGGAGTAAAAACCGTGACCCTGTTGCTGAAGAGGAACAGGGACCACCACTCCTTCTGCCTTCAGAGTGCCCAGCGCCTGCAGAAGAGCATCGGCTCGCTCGGGAGGCGGAGATATTCTGAAAAATCGAGTCGGAGGACGAGAGTTGAACTCTATCCTGTAACCGTGAGACAGAATGTCTCTCACCCAACGGTCTTTTACCTGTGGCAGCCAGGTGTCGGAAAAGCGGGAGAGCCTGCCACCGACCGAGGATGCGATGTGAGGAGGCCGTAAGTCATGAGGAAGCCGCCTTGGTAGCGGCACCTCCGGCGGTCTTTTTAGGGCGTGACTTAGACCGCCATGGATCGGAGTTCCTCTGATCCTTCTGAGGCCTTTTGGACGAGGAGAATTGGGACCTGCCCGCACCCCGAAAGGACCGAAACCTCGACTGTCCCCTCCTCTGTTGGGGTAATTTTGGTTTGGCCTGGGGTAAGGATGTTTCCTTTCCCTTGGATTGTTTGATGATTCCATCCAGCCTCTCACCAAACAAACGGTCGCCAGAAATTGGCAAACCGGTTAAGCACTTTTTGGAAGCCGAATCTGCCTTCCATTCCCGTAGCCACAAGGCCCTGCGTATTGCCACCGAATTGTCGGCTGCAACCGCCGTACGGCTCGCAGAGTCCAGGACAGCATTAATAGCGTAGGACGCAAATGCCGACGTTTGAGAGGTTATGGACGCCACTTGCGGCGCAGACGTACATGTGAGTGCGTCAATTTGCGCCTGACCCGCTGAAATAGCTTGGAGTGCCCATACGGCTGCGAATGCTGGAGCAAAAGACGCGCCGATAGCTTCACAGATGGATTTCAACCAGAGCTCCATCTGTCTGTCAGTGGCATCCTTGAGCGAAGCCCCATCTTCAACTGCAACAATGGATCTAGCCGCCAGTCTGGAGATTGGGGGATCCACCTTGGGACACTGAGTCCAGCCCTTGACCACGTCAGGGGGGAAGGGATAACGTGTATCCTTAAGGCGCTTGGAAAGACGCTTATCTGGACAAACTCGGTGTTTCTGGACTGCTTCTCTGAAGTCGGAGTTGTCCAGAAACATACTCGTTGTACGCTTGGGGAACCTGAAACGGAATTTCTCCTGCTGAGAGGCTGACTCCTCCACTGGAGGAGCCGAGGGAGAAATATCCAACATTTGATTTATGGACGCGTTAAGATCATTCACTATGGCGTCACCATCAGGAGTATCAAGGTTGAGAGCGGCCTCAGGATCAGAATCCTGATCAGCTACCTCCGGGTCATCATACAGAGAGTCCTCCCTCTGAGACCCTGAACAATGTGATGAGGTCGAGGGGATTTCCCAGCGAGCTCGCTTAGGCGGTCTGGGGCTGCGGTCCGTGTCAGAGACCTCACCCCGGGATCTATGAGACACCCCGGGGGAACATTGTTGTCCCAACTGAGGGGAACCAGGGGGCAATGATTCCACAGTGCCCATGGTCTGAGATACCGGTCTGGACTGCAAAGCTTCTAGAATCTTAGCCATAGTCTCAGAAAGTCTTTCAGTAAAAACTGTAAACTCCGTCCCTGTCACCTGGACAGTGTTAGCAGGTGGTTCCCCCTGGGCCCCCCTTAGCAGAGGCTCCGGCTGAGTAAGTGCCACAGGGGCCGAGCAGTGCACACAATGAGGGTCAGTGGAACCTGCCGGTAGCGAGGTCGTACATGCGGCGCAGGCAGCATAGTAAGCCTGTGTTTTGGCACCCCTGCTTCTTGTGGGCGCCATGCCGTTGTCTCCCCTGTGCAACACAATAGGGTATATAGCCAGAACTAAACCGTGCACCATACAGTGTAAAGAATAGCCTATAAACATATAACCTATAATTACACTTCTGCACAAGTGGGGCCAGCACCTCAGGTGCTGCTTACCGGCCGCTTAAAGCGGTTGTGTGGCCACCAGAATCCCTGCCTGGGTCTCCCAGAGCTTGTCCCCCCTCTGCAGCGTCAGAGTAGCTGACAGGAATGGCTGCCGGCGTCCTGAGGAGAGGAGGGAGCCGTGGGCGTGACCCAGAAAGTGCGGGAACTGGTGCCCCACTGTGCACAGTGAGGGGAGTGGAGTATGCAAAGCATGCTCCAGCCCTCAGTGCTGCCGTCCTGCACAGCGTCCCGCCCTTCCCCTGACTGGCAGGCCTGGGGGCGGGAAGAAAAAGAGACTAGGCCGCAAAAGCCGGGGACTCGAGTTATAAGCGCGGCCGCCGTATAAGTGCGGTCGGCGCGGAAGTCCCCGGCGCACTAACAGTCCCAGCCGCGCCACAGTAATAACAATGGTAGCGGCGGTCAGCGCGGTAGTCCCCATACACTAACACACTCAGCGACGCTGCAGTGTGTAATGGCACAAACGCGGTCAGCGCCGCGGTCCCCGATGCACTAGCACACCCAGCAATGCTGGAGTGTTGCTGTGCGCGGTCCCCACGGGGACACAGAGTACCTCAAAGTAGCAGGGCCATGTCCCTGAACGATACTCGGCTCCTATCCAGCAGAGTCCTCAGGAGCTGTGGATGGAGCACGGTCTCAGTGCCTTGAGACCGATTAGGATCCCACTCCACCCAGAGCCCTAAGGGGGATGGGGAAGGAAAACAGCATGTGGGCTCCAGCCTCCGTACCCGCAATGGATACCTCAACCTTAACAACACCGCCGACAAGAGTGGGGTGAGAAGGGAGCATGCTGGGGGCCCTGTTAAGGGCCCTCTTTTCTTCCATCCGACATAGTCAGCAGCTGCTGCTGACTAAGCTGTGGAGCTTATGCGTGCATGTGTGCCTCCATCGCACAAAGCAAAAAAACTGAGGAGCCCGTGGGAGCACGGGGGGTGTATAGGCAGAAGGGGAGGGGCTTTACACTTTTAGTGTAATACTTTGTGCGGCCTCCGGAGGCATAGCCTATACACCCAATTGTCTGGGTCTCCCAATGGAGCGACAAAGAAATAGTTAATAAATAACATTAGCCTCATGTCTGCTTTACATCAGCACCATCTGTAAAATGTTTTCTATTTGTAAGGATGTTAAACGCTTTAGGCTACATGCACATGCTGCATTTTTTGCCGCATTTCTTGTTTTTTGGTGCAGTTTTGTTGTTAGCAAGTTCTGAATTTTGACTTGCCAGCAAAGTCTCTGAGAATTCAAGTTTGCTGTGCGCATGTTGCAGTTTTTTTGTCTGCAGTTTGTCAAAACGGTTGACAAAAAAGCAGCATGTTCATTCTTCTTGCATTTCTGTCACCCATTGAAATCAATGAGGGCGTTTTGCGTGTGTTTTACTTGCATTTTTGTTACAAAAAAACACCAGTCACCCACATTGTTCCAGCATAATAAATTAATTCTCTCTCCAAGTACTTCATACTCACTGATCACCGGCGCGGCTGTCACTCTCATTCTTCTTTCGGAGCTGCTCCTTAAGCTCATACATATTTCACTGCTTCCCCTGCCCACCAGCGTCTGATTGGTTGCAGTCAGACAGCTGTCACTCAGCGTGGGGTCACTTCTGACTGCAGCCAATCACAGACGCTGGTGGGTGGATATCGTACATCGTACAGTAAAATAATTAAAAAAAACAACAAAAAAAAAAAACAGTGCGATTCCCCCAATTTTCATACCCAGCCAAGATAAAGCCCCACAGCTTGGGGCTGGTATTCTCAGACTGGGAAGGCCTATGGTTATCAGCCTAAAAATATCAGCCAGCAGCTGCCCGAAATTGCCGCATCTATTAGATGCGACAGTCCCGACACTTTACCCAGCTTTCCCGATTGCCCTGATGTGGTGGCAATCGGGGTAATAAGGAGTTAATAACAGCCCGTAGCTGCCACTAAGTCCTAGATTAGTGATAGCAGGCAACTATGACACACCCCGTCATCACTATTTGTAAGTGAAAGTAAACAAACACAAACACCCCAAAAATCCTTTATTTGAAATAAAAGACAAAAAAGCCCCCTCTTTCACCTCTTTATTAACCCCAATAACACTCCTGCAGTTCCGATGTAATCCACACAAGTTCCCACGATGCTTCCAGCACTGCTACATCTGATGCTCACAGTGAACACCATAGAACAAGACTGCCCCCTGTGAGCTACATGCAGCAACAGAAGTGAGCTGCGCAGTCAGCAGTGTTGTCAATCAGGTTAGCCACGGCCACACCTGGAGTACTCCACCTGTGACCGCAAAACAGGCCGTGACTGAAGTGACCCGCAGGTGGAGGACTCACCTGAGTGACGCAACCACTGATTGCGCAGCTCACTTCAGTCGCGGCCTAAACCTCACAGCGGTGAACCCGTGCCGTTATTGCCACTACAAACGCCGTACTAAAGTAGTGAAAGAGGGGACTCTTTGTATTTTATGCCAAATAAAGGATTTTTGGAGGTTTGTGTTTATTTACTTTCTCTTACAGATTAGTGATGAGGGCGGGGTCTCATAGATGACTGCGATCACTAATCTAGGACTCTTTGCTACCAGATTGCCACCGCACTAGGGCAACGGGAAGAGCTGGGTCCAGCGCCAGAATGGGCGCATCTTATGGATGCGTCACTTCTGGGGCAGCTTTGTGCTGCAATTGTTAGACTGGAAAGGGCCAAGTAACAATGGCCCTTCCCACCCTAAGAATATTAGCCCCCAGTTAACTGCTATACCTTGGTTGGTTTTAGAAAAATGGGGTGGTGGGGGGGGGCGGGGACTCCACATTTTTTTTTTAACCCCTTCAGCCCCCGGGCACTTTCCGTTTTTGCGTTTTTGTTTTTTGCTCCCCTTTGTCCGAGATGCGTAACTTTTTTATTTTTCCATCAATCTTGCCATATGAGGGCTTGTTTTTTGCGGGACAAGTTGTACTTTTAAATGAAACCATAAGTTTTACCATACAGTGTACTGGAAACCGGCAAAAAAATTCCAAGTGCGGAAAAATTGCAAAAAAGGGTGATCGTACAATAGTTTTTGGGATATTTTATTCACTGTGTTCACTATATGGTAAAACTGAGATATCTATGTGATGCCTCAGGTCAGTGCGAGTTTGTAGACACCAAACATGTATAGGTTTACATGTATCTAAGGGGTTAAAAAAAATTCACAACTTGTCCAAAAAAAGTGGCGCACGTTTTGCGCCATTTTCCAAAACCCGTAGCGTTCTCATTTTTCGGGATCTGAGGCTCAGTGATAGATTTTTTGTGTCTCAACCTGACGTTTTTAACGGTACCATTTTTGAGCAGATGCTACGTTTTGATCGCGTTATTGCATTTTGCGCAAAATTTGCTGCAACCAAAAAATGTAATTTTTGCGTTTGGAATTTTTTTGCCGCTACGCCGTTTACTGATCAGATTCATTGATTTTATATTTTGATAGGGCATTTCTGAACGCGGCGATACCAAATGTGTATATTTTTTAACCCTTTAATTTTCAATGGGGTGAAAGGGGGGTGATTTGAACTTTTAGGTTTTTTTTTGTTTTTTTTTTCACTTTTTTTTTTATTTTACTAGTCCCCCTAGGGGGCTATTGTGATCAGCAATCCGATCGCTCTGCACTATCTGCAGATCTCAGCTACAGAGCAGGAGACAAGCCGTGCTAGGAGGGAGGAGGAGGGAGGAGCAAATGGGCTGTGACAGCAGTGAAACACCGCTCACAGCTCAGAGTCTGGAAGACTGTAGCCGGCTGCATGGATGTGACGTGGCAGCATTTGACAGGTACATCACTGGACGGGGAACAGCTGCCCAGGCTACCTGTCCCTCTATCTATTCTGTTATTTCTTTCTATTCTTTATTATCTATTCTATATGCTCTTTCTAGCAATCTATTGTTCCTATTTTTTCTATCTATTCTAGCTATCGATCAATTATCCTATCCTATGATATTTTGTTGCTCCTTTAAAAACACATTAAGAAAATTGTTGCAAAAATGCCTCATCATTACAAGCGAGGTTTTTTTTTACATTTCCAGGATCTCTGTGACAAGGTGCAGTTTTGGTTGCAGTTTGTGTGCAGAAAAAACTGCAGTGTGTGCATGTAGCCTTAAAATTTCAGCAGCAATTTTTCATTTTTTTCAAGGAAATTTACAAAACTTAAAGGGGTGGTTCACGCATATTTTTTATTGTCTAGATCGATATTATATTGAGAAACAATGTTTCTCTCAAATACCTTGTGTTGTCAATAGTGCCTGTGAGAGGCGCTATTGCAGACCGCTGCTCCCCGTCCAGTGACGTACCAGTCCAATGCTGCCTCGTCACATCCGTGCAGCCGGCTACATTCTGAGCCCATCTGCTCCCTGCCCCTCCTCCCTCACAGCTCGTCTCTTTCTTGCAGCGTTCTGCGAGGAGGGAGGAGGGAGGGGGGAGCAGGAGGCGCGCCGTGCTGTGCTAGGAGGGAGGAGGGAGGGGGGGGAGCAGGAGATGCGCCGTGCTAGGAGGGAGGAAGGAGGGGGGGAGCAGGAGACAAGCCGTGCTAGGAGGGAGGAGGAGGGAGGAGCAAATGGGCTGTGACAGCAGTGAAACACCGCTCACAGCTCAGAGTCTGGAAGACTGTAGCCGGCTGCATGGATGTGACGTGGCAGCATTTGACAGGTACATCACTGGACGGGGAACAGCGGTCTGCAATAGCGCCTCTCACAGGCACTATTGACAACACAAGGTATTTGAGAGAAACATGGTTTCTCAATATAATATCGATCTAGACAATAAAAAATATGGGTGAACCACCCCTTTAACAATCATGATCTCAGGATGCCGATGGGCTTAAATAGGGAGCCCCTACACACTGTTAACCATCTAGATGCCATAGTCACTACTGACTGCAGCATTAAGAGGTTAAGCAGGCATGATCGGTGCCAACACAATCGTGATCAATGAAACAGGGTGTCAGTTATAGCGTACAGCTAACAGCTGCTGCTTTTTCATCCACCAAGGGATGCTAGTGACTTATATCTCAGGTCAGTAGAAAGACGTACAGTGGAACCTTGGTTAACGAGAACAATCCGTTCTGGGAGTGTGCTTGTAAACCAAGTTACTCGTTCAGCAAAGCAAGATTTCCCATAGGAAATCATTGCAATGTAGACAATTCGTTCCACAACTTGTTAAAGGGAACCTGTCAGCAGAAATTTCCCCTAAAACCTAACAGATTCCCCCTCTGCAGCTCCTGGGCTGCATTCTAGAAAGGTCCCTGTTATTATTGTGCCCCCTTTCTGACCAAAAGAAGGGAATTTTGTTACTTACCGTAAATTCCTTTTCTTCTAGCTCCTATTGGGAGACCCAGACGATTGGGTGTATAGTACTGCCTCCGGAGGCCACACAAAGCATTACACTAAAAAGTGTAAGGCCCCTCCCCTTCTGGCTATACACCCCCAGTGGGATCACTGGCTCACCAGTTTTAGTGCAAAAGCAAGAAGGAGGAAAGCCAATAACTGGTTTAAACAAATTCACTCCGAAGTAACATCGGAGAACTGAAAACCATTCAACATGAACAACATGTGTACCCGAAAAACAACCAAAAATCCCGAAGGACAACAGGGCGGGTGCTGGGTCTCCCAATAGGAGCTAGAAGAAAAGGAATTTACGGTAAGTAACAAAATTCCCTTCTTCTTCGGCGCTCCATTGGGAGACCCAGACGATTGGGACGTCCAAAAGCTGTCCCTGGGTGGGTAAAGAAATACCTCATGTTAGAGCTGCAAAGACAGCCCTCCCCTACGGGGAGGCAACTGCCGCCTGCAGGACTCTTCTACCTAGGCTGGCGTCCGCCGAAGCATAGGTATGCACCTGATAATGTTTGGTGAAAGTGTGCAGACTCGACCAGGTAGCTGCCTGGCACACCTGTTGAGCCGTAGCCTGGTGTCGTAATGCCCAGGACGCACCCACGGCTCTGGTAGAATGGGCCTTCAGCCCTGATGGAACCGGAAGCCCAGCAGAACGGTAGGCTTCAAGAATTGGTTCTTTGATCCATCGAGCCAGGGTGGCTTTGGAAGCCTGCGACCCTTTGCGCTTACCAGCGACAAGGACAAAGAGTGCATCCGAGCGGCGCAGGGGCGCCGTGCGGGAAATGTAGATTCTGAGTGCTCTCACCAGATCCAACAAATGTAAATCCTTTTCATACCGATGAACTGCATGCGGATAAAAGGAAGGCAAGGAGATATCCTGATTAAGATGAAAAGAGGATACCACCTTAGGGAGAAACTCCTGAATGGGGCGCAGCACTACCTTGTCCTGGTGGAACACCAGGAAAGGAGCTTTGGATGACAGCGCTGCTAGTTCAGACACTCTCCGAAGAGACGTGACCGCTACCAGAAAGGCCACTTTCTGTGAGAGTCGAGAAAGTGACACATCCCTCAGAGGCTCGAAGGGCGGCTGCTGGAGAGCAACAAGGACCTTGTTTAGATCCCACGGATCTAACGGCCGCCTGTACGGAGGTACGATATGACAAACCCCCTGCAGGAACGTGCGCACCTGAGAAAGTCGTGCTAGACGCTTCTGAAAAAACACGGATAGTGCCGAGACTTGCCCTTTAAGGGAGCCGAGCGACAAGCCCTTTTCCAACCCAGATTGCAGGAAGGAAAGAACGACAGGTAACGCGAATGGCCAGGGGGATACTCCTTGTGCAGAGCACCAGGATAAGAAAATCTTCCACGTTCTGTGGTAGATCTTAGCAGAAGTGGACTTCCTAGCCTGTCTCATGGTGGCCACGACCCCTTGGGGTAATCCTGAAGACGCTAGGATCCAGGACTCAATGGCCACACAGTCAGGTTCAGGGCCGCAGAATTCCGATGGAAAAACGGCCCTTGGGACAGTAAGTCTGGACGGTCTGGTAGTGCCCACGGTTGGCCGACCGTGAGATGCCACAGATCCGGGTACCACGACCTCCTCGGCCAGTCTGGGGCGACGAGTATGACGCGGCCGCAATCGGATCTGATCTTGCGTAACACTCTGGGCAAGAGTGCCAGAGGTGGAAACACATAAGGGAGCCGGAACTGCGACCAATCTTGCACTAAGGCGTCTGCCGCCAGAGCTCTTTGATCGCGAGACCGCGCTATGAAGGTCGGGACCTTGTTGTTGTGCCGAGACGCCATTAGGTCGACGTCCGGCACCCCCCAGCGGCGGCAGATTTCCTGAAACACGTCCGGGTGAAGGGACCATTCCCCTGCGTCCATGCCCTGGCGACTGAGGAAGTCTGCTTCCCAGTTTTCTACGCCCGGGATGTGAACTGCTGATATGGTGGATGCTCTTTCCTCCACCCACATCAGAATCCGCCTGACTTCCTGGAAGGCTTGCCGACTGCGTGTCCCTCCTTGGTGGTTGATGTATGCCACCGCTGTGGAGTTGTCCGACTGAATTCGGATCTGCTTTCCTTCCAGCCACTGCTGGAAGGCTAATAGGGCAAGATACACTGCCCTGATTTCCAGAACATTGATCTGAAGGGTGGACTCCTGCTGAGTCCACGTCCCTTGAGCCCTGTGGTGGAGAAAAACTGCTCCCCACCCTGACAGACTCGCGTCTGTCGTGACCACTGCCCAGGATGGGGGCAGGAATGATCTTCCCTGTGATAATGAGGTGGGAAGAAGCCACCATTGCAGAGAGTCCTTGGCCGTCTGAGAAAGGGAGACTTTCCTGTCTAGGGAAGTTGTCTTCCCGTCCCATTGGCGGAGAATGTCCCATTGAAGTGGGCGCAGATGAAACTGCGCGAACGGGACTGCCTCCATTGCTGCCACCATCTTCCCTAGGAAGTGCATGAGGCGCCTTAAGGGGTGCGACTGACCCTGAAGGAGAGACTGCACCCCTGTCTGTAGTGACCGCTGTTTGTCCAGCGGAAGCTTCACTATCGCTGAGAGAGTATGAAACTCCATGCCAAGATACGTTAGTGATCGAGTCGGTGCCAGGTTTGACTTTGAAAAGTTGATGATCCACCCGAAAGTCTGGAGAGTCTCCAGCGCAACCTTCAGGCTGTGTTGGCATGCCTCTTGAGAGGGTGCTTTGACAAGTAGATCGTCTAAATAAGGGATCACGGAATGTCCCTGAGAATGCAAGACTGCTACCACTGCCGCCATGACCTTGGTGAAAACCCGTGGGGCTGTCGCCAGACCAAATGGCAGAGCTACGAACTGGAGATGGTCGTCTCCTATCACGAAACGTAGAAAACGTTGGTGCTCTGTAGCAATCGGCACGTGGAGATAAGCATCTTTGATGTCTATTGATGCAAGGAAATCTCCTTGAGACATTGAGGCAATGACGGAGCGGAGGGATTCCATCCGGAACCGCCTGGCGTTCACATGCTTGTTGAGCAGCTTTAGGTCCAGAACAGGACGAAACGAGCCGTCCTTTTTTGGAACCACAAAGAGATTGGAGTAAAAACCTTGCCCTTGTTCCTGCTGAGGAACAGGGATCACCACTCCTTCTGCTTTTAGTGAGCACACCGCCTGCAGAAGGGCATCTGCTCGGTCGGGATGTGGGGAGGTTCTGAAGAACCGAGGCGGAGGACGAGAACTGAACTCTATCCTGTACCCGTGAGACAAAATGTCTGTTACCCACCGGTCTTTGACCTGTGGCAGCCAAATGTCGCAAAAGCGGGAGAGCCTGCCACCGACCGAGGATGCGGAGGGATGAGGCCGAAAGGGCGGCACGGTGGCTCAGTGGCTAGCACTGCAGTCTTGCAGCGCTGGGGTCCTGGGTTCAAATCCCACCAAGGGCACCAACTGCAAGGAGTTTGTATGTTCTCCCCGTGTTTGCGTGGGTTTCCTCCGGGTACTCCGGTTTCCTCCCACATTCTAAAGACATACAGATAGGGACTCTAGATTGTGAGCCCCAATGGGGACAGTGTTGCCAATGTATGTAAAGTGCTATGGAATTAATGGCGCTATATAAATGAATAAAATTATTATTATTATTATTATGAGGCAGCCGCCTTGGAAGCGGTTCCTCCGGTTGCTTTCTTGGGGCGTGAGTGAGCCCGCCAGGAATCTGAGCTCCTTTGCTCCTTCTGAGTCCCTTTGGACGAGGAGAATTGGGTCTTGCCGGAGCCTCGAAAGGACCGAAACCTCGACTGCCACTTCCTCTGTTGAGGTTTGCTTGATCTGGGCTGGGGTAAGGAGGAGTCTTTACCCTTGGATTGTTTAATGATTTCAGCCAATTGTTCACCAAACAGTCTATCTACAGATAGTGGCAAGCTGGTTAAACATTTTTTGGAAGCAGAATCCGCTTTCCATTCCTTTAACCACAAGGCTCTGCGCAAAACCACAGAGTTGGCAGACGCCATTGAGGTACGGCTTGTAGAGTCCAGGACAGCGTTGATAGCGTAAGTCGCAAACGCAGACATTTGCGAGGTTAGGGACGCTACTCGCGGCACTGCTGGACGTATGATAGAGTCCACCTGTGCCAGACCAGCTGAAATAGCTTGGAGTGCCCACACGGCCGCGAATGCTGGAGCAAACGACGCGCCTATAGCTTCATAGACAGACTTTAACCAAAGGTCCATCTGTCTGTCATTGGCATCTTTAAGTGAAGCCCCATCCTCCACTGCAACTATGGATCTAGCCGCAAGCCTGGAGATTGGGGGGTCCACCTTTGGACACTGGGTCCAGCGTTTGACCACGTCAGGGGGAAAGGGATAACGTGTATCCTTAAGACGTTTGGAGAAACGCTTGTCTGGGTAAGCATGGTGTTTCTGGACTGATTCTCTGAAGTCAGCGTGGTCCAGAAAAGTACTCAGTTTACGCTTGGGATACCTGAAATGGAACTTCTCCTGCTGTGCAGCTGCCTCCTCTGCAGAAGGGGCAGGGGGAGAAATTTCCAATAGACTATTGATGGCCGCTATAAGGTCATTTACCATGGCGTCACCATCAGGAGTATCCAGATTGAGAGCGGTTTCAGGATTAGACTCCTGATCACCCTCCTCTGTCTCATCATGTAGAGACTCTTCTCGCTGAGACCCTGATCCGCGTGATGACGTGGAGGGTCTCTCCCAGCGAGCACGCTTAGGCTGCCTGGGACTGTCATCTGAGTCAGAGCCGTCAGGCTGAGATGCCTGGGACCCCCTTGAATCACGGATTAACTCCAACTGAGGGGGACCGGGGAACGTTGCCGCAGCAGTGTCCATGGTCTGAGTAACTGGCCTGGCCTGCAAGGTCTCTAGTATCTTTGTCATAGTGACAGACATCTTGTCAGCAAAAACTGCAAACTCTGTCCCCGTCACCGGGACAGGGTTCACCGGCGACTCTGCCTGGGCCACTACCACCATAGACTCCGGCTGACGAAGTGGCACAGGGACCGAACATTGCACACAATGGGGGTCATTGTAACCTGCCGGTAGATCAGCCCCACAAGCGGCACAAGCAGCGCTTACAGCCTGTGTCTTGGCACCCTTGCGTTTTGCGGATGACATGTTGTCGTCTCCTCAGAGCAAGATAGGGTATACAGCCAAGAAGCGACCTTACAGTGCAATATATATATGCATATATATATGGTATAGAGAAAAAAAGGTACACCAAAATAACACTGTGGCACTAGTGGGGCCAGCACTAAAGTGCTGCTTACCGCCCGCTTAACGCGGGTGTGTGGTCGCCAGAAATCCCTTGTCTGGGTCTCCCAGAGCCTGTGTCCGTCCTCCAGCCAGACTGCATGTAGGAATGGCTGCCGGCGTCCTATGGAGAGGGGCGGGCCCTGGGCGTGTGCAGACAAAGAGCGGGAAACCTGCGTCCCCCTGTGCTCAGTGAGAGGGCTGGAGCATGTAAATAAGACTCCAGCCCTCGGCGCTGATTAATCGTACAGCGTCTGTCCCTTGCCCTGATTGACAGGGTGGGGGCGGGAACGAAGCGGAGCTAGGCCGCAGAAGCCGGGGACTAAATTTATAAGCGACGCCGTCGTAAAAGCACGGTCGGCGCTAAGTCCCCGGCGCACTACAAGTCGCAGCCGCGCCGCCGCTCCAGGGGCGGCCGGAGCGGCAGTCCCCAACACAAAGTCACTCAGAAAAACTGTAGTGACTGTAACCACAGCGCGCAGCGCTACTGTCCCCGGCGCACTAGCACACCCAGCAAGTCTGGAATGTGCGCGGCCTGTTTGGGACACAGAGTACCTGAATGTCGCAGGGCCTTGTCCCTGAACGGTACCCAGCTCCGTATCCAGCAGGTTCCATGGGTCTGTGGATGGAGCCCGGCCTCAGGGCTTGGGGGCCGGTAAGATCCCACTTCCTCAGAGCCCCTCAGGGGGATGGGGAAGGAAAACAGCATGTGGGCTCCAGCCTCCGTACCCCCAATGGGTACCTCAACCTTAACAAACACCGCCGACATAAAGTGGGGTGAGAAGGGAGCATGCTGGGGGCCCTAGTATGGGCCCTCTTTTCTTCCATCCGACATAGTCAGCAGCTGCTGCTGACTAAACAGTGGAGCTATGCGTGGATGTCTGACCTCCTTCGCACAAAGCAGAAAACTGGTGAGCCAGTGATCCCACTGGGGGTGTATAGCCAGAAGGGGAGGGGCCTTACACTTTTTAGTGTAATGCTTTGTGTGGCCTCCGGAGGCAGTACTATACACCCAATCGTCTGGGTCTCCCAATGGAGCGCCGAAGAAAAAAGAGTTTATAAAGAGGTACCTTTTTGGCTTCGGATTCTATAAATCTGACACGGGGGCGGGCAGCCTGATGGCCGTTATTCTGCCCCCTGGTCCTGTATGCCGCCCCCATCGCTGATTTCCATACTTTTGGACGCCGCCCACTGCTCCAGCCATCCCCGCGCATGCCCTGTGCCAGTCTCACGGGACTGAGCACTGTGACTGCTGGTGACGTGTGCGCAGGCAAGTGATTATGGGCGGGACTGTGACTGTTATCAGCAAGTACCCGCCCATAATCTCGTGAGCGCGCAAACCTCTCCAGCGTCACACTGTGCTCAGTGTAGATGCTAGACTGTATGGGCTGCTTCCAGGGATGACGTCCCTTTGTCACGTGATAGGGGCGTGTTCAAAATACTATCACGTGACAAAGGGACGTCATCCCTGGAAGCAGCCCATACAGTCTAGCATCTACACTGAGCACAGTCTGACCGCTGGAGAGGTTTGCGCGCTCACGAGATTATGGGCGGGTACTTGCTGATAACAGTCACAGTCCCGCCCATAATCACTTGCCTGCGCACACGTCACCAGCAGTCACAGTGCTCAGTCCCGTGAGACTGGCACTGGGCATGCGCGGGGATGGCTGGAGCAGTGGGCGGTGTCCAAAAGTATGGAAATCAGCGATGGGGGCGGCATACAGGACCAGGGGGCAGAATAACGGCCATCAGGCTGCCCGCCCCCGTGTCAGATTTATAGAATCCGAAGCCAAAAGAAGGATTTTTGTGTACTCACCGTAAAATCTCTTTCTCTGAGTCTTCATTGGGGGACACAGGACCATGGGTTATGCTGCTGTCACTAGGAGGCTGACACTAAGTAAACAGAAAAAGTTAGCTCCTCCCCAGCAGTATAACCCCTGAGCCGGAGGCGGGATCAATCAGTTTAGTGCACAAGCAGTAGGAGGAGAATCAAACAATCCTGGATAAAACAAGATAAAAACTATGACCAATAGTCGTGTGACCAGTGGCCTGGGGAAATGGCCACTGGGGCAACAGACAGGTAATATATAACAAATAACACAAGCAGGGTGGGTGCTGTGTCCCCCAATGAAGACTCAGAGAAAGAGATTTTACGGTGAGTACACAAAAATCCTTCTTTCTCTATCGTTTCATTGGGGGACACAGGACCATGGGACGTCCAAAAGCAGTCCCTGGGTGGGAAGAAAAACCATCACCGGAGATAGGAAGGCAACCGCTTCCCCCTGTCGGGCTTGCGCCAGACCTACAAGCACCTACGTTGTTACAGGTGTGCCACTGCCACCCGCAAACCTTACTCCAAGACTGGCCGCTGCCGAAACTTGGGTGTGACCCTGGTAGAAACTAGTAAAGGTATGCCGACTAGATCGGGTGGCGGCCCAGGGGACCTGGACGGTCGACGTCTGGAGTCCAATCGTCCAAAGGGTACCCCTTGCTCGGTAGACCGCGGCGGAAGTCCGCCCTTCATGCGATAGTCTTCACATATGGAGTAATGGATCCATGTGAAAATTCTGGCCCCTGGCGCCGGCATGCGCCCCTTGGGAGCGGGTGGAGGGATGGACTGGTTGTCGGTGTAACCGAAAAGGGTGTCCTGCAGACATGTAAGACTGAGGGCTCGTACCAGTTCTGGAACGAACTAGGCCCCTTTCCGGCTGAGAGAGGAGACTAGAACCGAAAACCGAAAACTAAACACCTCTTCTGGAAGGAAACAGCGAGCTGCCTTGGACAGAAACGAAGAGTTCTGGCCAGAGCCTCCCCTTGTCCTGCTGGAGGAGACGGAAAACAAAAAGGGGGGGAAAGAACGACAAGAGGGCTGTCCGCTCTGATGCTGTCTGTAACAACGAGATGGCCACGAGGAGCCCACCTAACAAAAACAGGTGGAAGCTGGGAAAAAAGGGGTACCTTGAACGAACCCATCACTGGAATAAGGACCCACGTTTTTAGTGAACGATGATACAGCCGAGCCAGATGGACGCTTCTCTGAGCGAAGGCTCTGATTGGAGGACGGGAAGTGAAAAGACTCCGAAAAAAACGAAGCGAAACGGGCCGACACCTGGCCGATACAGGGACGCGCTAGAGGGCCGCATTCGGATCTGACTGGAAGAATGCCAGCAAGAAGGAGGGAAGATGTGGTGCTCACCCACCGGGGGAGCTCTTTCCGAGTGGAAATAAATCCTGGAGGAAACTGGATTCCCGGCCCTCAACGTTGTCTGTAATCCTCTTGTCAACAGACCTGA
This sequence comes from Anomaloglossus baeobatrachus, assembly GCF_048569485.1. Taxonomy (NCBI): domain Eukaryota; kingdom Metazoa; phylum Chordata; class Amphibia; order Anura; family Aromobatidae; genus Anomaloglossus; species Anomaloglossus baeobatrachus. The sequence continues at coordinate 439,609,239 of NC_134356.1, read as the reverse complement.
CCGAGGCAGCACCCGGGATCCACTGGTGAGGCCGTCGAACTTGGGACCTTTGAGTCCTGGTAGAAGAGAGGGTCCCCGACACGGAGAACTTGGCGGTCGGGAAGGAGCCCCGGGGCCTCCGTGAGGAGTTGAGTAGGCTATGCGAACTATGCTCGCCTGGGTCTCTTCAGAGGCATCGTTGCCTTGGTCCATCCTGAGAACCCTCGAGACCATGGGGAGCCGCGGGAAGATGCAGGAGAGCCTGAACAGGCTACACGACCGGTCGAGGGCGTCGTCACCTAGTCCAGAGCAGGTGGCACACTCGAAGCACCATTGACTTGAAAGTTGGAACGGGAGAACAATAGGTCCACGACTGGAGGTCTTCCCTCGCCAGGGAACTGACTGGTGACTTCACTGTTGAGGAGCCCTTTTCCTAAGGGAGGTCCTTCCTACCGAAAAAATCGGCCGTCCAAACGTCCATGCTAAGGATGTACTGCCGAGATTAGCGAGTTAAGGGACCCGTCCCAGATCAAGATCTTCTAGACCTCTTCCCTTGCCGTGACACTCTCTGCGTCTACCTGGCGGATGATGCACGTCACCGCTGTGGCATGGTCCGACTGGAACCTGACTGGGCAACCCCGACCCAGAGAAGAAATTGTAGGCGGGCTAACCGGATGGCTCTGGTTTCCGGAATGTTGAAGGGGAGACAACGCTCTAGGGCTGTCCCTCGGGACCGTGCCGAGGAATGGTGGGGGTAGCATACCCTAGCACGGGAGACTGGTGACGGTTGATAATATCCTCCAGAGGAGGAAAGGGAAGCTTCCCAAGGGACGGTTTCGAAGACTGGTCCGCTATGAGGAGATTGGCGGATCACCCGCGAAGACGGAACCCTTTTTGACTCCGATCTTCAGTGTGGTCCACTGGAGAATAAGGGATAAAATCTGGTACGTGCACCGTCGCTATCACCGCCACAGACTGCCGAGGGCTCGCATAGCCAAAACGGGAGCGGGTGGCAAGGGTACGCGGGACTCTGTGCCAGGAAGGAAACTATTCCTGCGTGAGGAGTAGCTACCCCTGAGGGGGCTCGAAAAACCGTGCCTAAGGGATGATGGACCGAGCCGGGGTCTGGGAGGACTCCTTCCGGTATTTCAGCTACTCTAGTAGCGAAAAGTGAATATGACGGTCTAAACCTCAAGCGAGGATCCTTGAAGGGAGAACTCTGGGCCTCCCGGCCGTATTTGGGCGTAGAGAACCTAGCAGCCCTGTAGAGTAGGGTGCGCAGGGACAGTGATCCCTGCAAGCGCTCTTATAAAAAACTGGAACGGTCCACTGCCACGCAAGGCGGAGGGGCTGTTGGAGGGATAGAGGCTTCCTGACGGGTGCGGCGTGAACGGGCTGGGACCTAGTGTGAGGGGACGATCCTGATGCATCTGGGTCGATGCAGAGAAAGGGATGAACCCTTCCCTTACGTAGTCTAGGGGAGAGAAGTACTCTACCCTGACGTAGCCAAGGGGGGCCACTGGACTCGCCTATCTCCAGAGGGGCGTTCCCTAAAGTCGGAAGGGAAGTCAGTGACCTCCTAGATGTCGAATCTGCGTTCCTGATCCCGAGTCAGAGGTCTCGACGGGTGGACACACTGATGGTAGAGGCTCAGGCCGAGCAGCAGGCAGGCCCCAGGCATGTGAAGAGAGGGTACTCACTGAAGATGATAACCAGTCCTGGGACGGCATAGGTGGAACGTGGTCCGCTGCGTATGGTGTCCGCTGATTCTCTGAGGGACGCCACGTTCGGGACGCCACGTTCGGGACGAGAAACCCGGAGCTGTGTTCCTCCGGGTTCTCGTCACGACAGGTGGGGTCCCCGACCGTTCGGAGTCCCCTTCAGAGAACAGGGGACACATAAGAAGGGACACGTTCCACTGTGAAAAAGTCCCAGGCCTGGGATTATCCGATACTTCAGTCGCGTACCGATTCTTCACTGACCCTGGGGCCTGCCCTCTTCGTCTCTGCAAGGTGAACTGCCCCCTCTCTTGATCAATCAAAGACTCCAGTGTAGCATGGCCACGCTCTCCGAAAACCCCTTTGGAGAAGGGAATAATGACAATGACATGGCTTACCGCTGGTAAACGTCGTGTCTGGTAGTTGTCTGTGAACACGCGGTAACTCGGCGAACTCTGGATGTCCCCCGAGCACATCAAGGGTCCGCTCCAAACGTCCTAAAGGAGACCTGGGTGCACGGAGAGAAGAGGGGCTGTCCATAGCCTTACGGCTTGACTCACCGTTTCTAGCGTGCTATTCGTCCTGCGCCAAAACATCCAGGTCCTGCTCGGAGTCCAGCGGAGATGGAAAGCCTGGGCCAACACCCGAGAGGTCGTAAGACTACCGTAGGAAGGGCAGTCTGGACCTGGGGAATAAGGTGGAAAACTGGGGGGCCACGAAAGACGAGACCTGGCGGGTCCGCTTCTAGCCTAGGGAAAAAGGTCCCTGGTACGGGACTCGTCTCCCCGAGGGAATGGCGCCGTTCTGTGGATGGTATGACCGAGCGCCGGCGGGGGACGCAGCGCATGCGCACGAACCCGAGGGACGTCAGCGAGGGAATAATGGCCTGAGACAGGGCGTTAACCAGCCGGCAGGGGCGAGATACAGGGGCGTGCGGTGCCAGGGGCTGCGGTAGCTGTCAACACTAATCTGCCATTATGTGTGGGAAATTACCATTAAGGGAACCACAAACTTGAGCTACCGGTCCCAAATAACTAAAAACTCAGCTCTGAGAGCTCTATAGACTAACCCTATTGGGATGTGTCCTGATGCAAAACCTGAAAAAAGTACCTGAAGGGGTTAATATATAATGTACAAAACACAAGCCCTGATAAAAAACCCCACTGTATTTAATGATCATGGAAGACTTGGGTCTATTTTCCCCTGATATATGGGCTGCTGCAGCGTCATCAAACCGCATACCGGGAGTCTGCCATAATCCCTTTTTTTTTTTTTTTCTTAAAATGAACACTGAGGAGGCTGTAGGCGGGCCCAGGAGAGCGGGAAAAACATCCACCGCCCCCACTGTGATGCCTGGGGCTGAGCGGAGGGCGGCGACGGAGCGGCCGGCGGCCAATAGCGATGTGGCGGGGGGCGGGCCTGGGACGCCGGAGACAGGGCCGAAGCCGGGGCCTAAATTTTGAAGCAGCCGGCGCAGGGGAAGGTAGAGACCGGCGGTTCTACCTGCGGGAGCGGCGGCGCGGCAGCGATGTCCGGGTACCGGCCGAGCACTGCAGGTGTGGTGAAGGACTCCAGCGCCGGATGGGGACGTGGCCGGGGCGCCCGGTGAGTAGGCCCGGACCGGGGCCTAAATTTGAAGCAGCCGGCGCAGGGGAAGGTAGAGACCGGCGGTCCTACCTGCGGGAGCGGCGGCGCGGCAGCGATGTCCGGGCACAGGCCGAGCCCTGCATGTGTGGACTCCAGCGCCGGATGGGGCCGTGGCCGGGGCGCTCGGTGAGTAGGCCCGGACCGGGGCCTATATTTTGTAATCGCCCGGGAGAAAGTAGGAGGGGGTGTCCTACCTGGTCGGCGGCGTCACATCTGCCAGTGTGCAGGCGTGGAGCTCTGCACCTGTGTCCGTGTGCTCCGCACCCTGGAGGAAAGGCTGCGGGTCGCAGGAGAAGAATGAGGCAGGCAGGCAGGCAGGGAGGTGGATGCCGGTGGGGGCAGGGAGCCCCTCTGTAGTGAAGCAGCGCTGCGGGCCCCATCATCAATCCAGACGCGCTGCGAGGTCCAGTCCCTGCTGTATGCCCCTTGCACCCTTTGGGGTGATACCGCAGGGTGAATAGGGGGTGCCCAGGAAGGAATAGCCCCGCGTGCCAACCCGGGAGTGGTACCGTGGAATTGGACGGGGGAGAGGGCCCGACGACTCAAGCCTCTGCGACCCAGGGGAGTGGTACCCACACGGGCTGCGAGAGCTGAGGTAGAGAAACGATACCTGCAGAAAAAGAGAATTACCACAGATGAGAGCGACGAGCGTCGCCGAGAGAAAAATGAAAAAATATACGCAAAAAATCAAGTGGCTGAAGGGGGCCCAGTCGGCCCACATCAGCCTCCTACGACACTAAGCAAAAAACTGATTGATCCCGCCTCCGGCTCAGGGGTTATACTGCTGGGGAGGAGCTAACTTTTTCTGTTTACTTAGTGTCAGCCTCCTAGTGACAGCAGCATAACCCATGGTCCTGTGTCCCCCAATGAAACGATAGAGAAAAGGTACCTCTTTATAAACTCTTTTTTTTGGTCAGAAAGGGGGCACAATAATAACAGGGACCTTTCTAGAATGCAGCCCAGGAGCTGCAGAGGGGGAATCTGTTAGGTTTTAGGGGAAATTTCTGCTGACAGGTTCCCTTTAAATGTTCCATCCTGGCCCCCTTACGTGCCATTCCACACACGTACAAAAACTTACAAAACACGCACATATTATTCTCACCTTACCTTCCATTCCATTGCCGACCTCCTGGATCTTGCAGTTCTCCGATACAGGATGTGTATCGGGTAACCATCGCAACGAGGGAGGAACTTCCGCTGCCAGAGCGCAGACGTCAAAGGCAGGAGCCGCTTGCCTCTGATTGGCCAGCGCACTGCCTTTGAGTAGCGGCTGACAGCGGACGTTCCTCCCTCGTCCCGATGGTTACCCGATACATATCCTGTAGCAGCAAACTACAAGAACAATGAGGCTGGCGATAGAACGGAAGGTAAATGGAGTATAATGTGTGTGTGTGTGCATGTTTGTGTGTGTTTGTGCGTGCTTGTGCGGACTGCAAGAGCGGGTAAGAGCACTGTGTATGTACGAAACCGTAAGTGTGTGCGGTGAGTATTTTGCTCGTATGGCAAAGCTTGCTCGTAAACGGAGTTACAAATTTACAGCAAGCTTTGCTCGTTAAGCAAAATACTCGCTAACTGGATTACTCGTTAAGTGAGGTTCCACTGTATTGGTAGTCACTAAGGGCCTAAGGGGTAAGACGTGTAGTATGAAGCAAGGTGACACTGACATGGTAAACCAAGCGGAGGGATTCACTTTTATATATTCACTATGATAAAGTGTAGAGAAGCTACTTATCACATCTGAACTTGAAATGAAAAATAATCTATTCACATATGCATTTCATAAGCAATGCATTTATATAGTACCTCAGCAAACTGAGAGGCATAACTCCAGGAGACTCCGATGCTGGCACTGTTTCAGTGTCGGTGACCGGAGTGGTAGCGGTGGTAGTGTCCTCAAGCGAGCTGCTCATGAAAGAGGTGGTGCTGGATGCTGAGGGGCTCGTGGTAACTGGGGTTTGCGCTTGCTGAACTTGATCATTATCCTCAGCTTGTTGGTCTACGTCTAGAGTCAAGTGAGAAATAGTGCACAAAAGAACAGTCACTCAACCATGACAAAAATACCAAACTGACTATGCAAAAGGTAGTATTACATAAACAGACAACGGGCAGTAGTCTAAAATATTACATGGCTAAACGTCATAAAAATGGGAAGTGATTTTGTGAACACTTTTTGTAACTTTAAAGTTATTCTCTATCATTAGGATAGAAGAAACTCACTGATTGCTGGGGGATGACTGCTGGTATCCTCAGTACTTCCTGAAATCAGAGCCCTGCAGTGAATGGAGTGGAGGTGTATATAGTCCCCTTCTCTGTGGGATTGTTAGGCTATGTGCGCACGTGTGCGTAATTCATGCAGTTACGCTGCGCTTTGTAGCGCAGCGTAACTGCATGCGTCCTGCGTCCCCTGCACAATCTATGGAGATTGTGCAGGGGCTGTGCGCACGTGGCATATTAGAACGCAGCGATTCGGCTGCTGCCCGAAGCGCTGCGTTCTAAGAAGTGACATGTCACTTCTTCCGTGCGCTTTGCCAGCAGCCCCTGCTCTGTCTATGGCAGGAGCTGCAGGCAGAGCGCACGTTCTCGCCGGCACCATGCGCTTCAGAACGGAGCTTTTCAGCTGCGCTCTGAAGCGCACCTTTTAGGTGCCGTGCAGAGCGCACACGTGCGCACATAGCCTTAGAGAAAGCAGAGTACAAGGCTCAGCAATTTGCCGCAATCCTATAATGAAGAGAGATGAGGCCAAACATTCACACCCCCGCTTCATTCAGGAAGGGACAGCAGGATCCCCACTCTTGGGGCTCCACAGCCCCAGTTCCAGGATTGTTGAGGTCGTCCCATCGGTTGGCCCCTAGCAATCATACAGGTCTCCACATCCTATTAGGAGGTAAAACTTGAACTGGTTGCGTTTTATTTAATAACTCTTTATAATATGAATTCATTTACTTTCAGGTCTATTTTGATCACAAATAATAATAATAATACTACTACAATATGCAATCAACAAAATATTTTGTCCAAACCAAATCTTTACATTTGTGTGTGGTACCCTTTGTGTGTATCCTATGGATGCTAAATGGCTTTAAAAAATTTATTATCTCTAGGCCATTTTGATTTTTTGTAGCCATGGCATTATGTTCTACATACCATCTGATACTAGTTGGTGGCATAATCTAACTAACAATACCCTGCAAACCCCCCCCAAAAAAAAAAATAAATCTAAGTTTTGTAAAGTAAAAATAGAAAACACCACAAATAACTAAAACCATGAAATAAAAAAAGAAACAAAAAATATTGCTAAGGAGACAATGCCATAGAATGAAATCCACATAGAAATCTGAATAACATACCTGGTCTTATCCTGCTGCCAAATTGCTCTTCCAGTAGGCCATGTACCACTAGCTTGTAAACCATGGCTTGTGCTCTCTCCAAATCAGCCAGCCCCAGTGCCCTCTTTATGGGTGATCTCATGACAGCCCTCTTCACCATGTGGCGCATCAAAAATTGCAAGGCAGCTCTCATCTCTACATCCTCATGTACGACAGGGGAGCTGGCACAATCTGAATTGTGTCCATTTTCAGCCAGTACCTTTGGAATAAGAAGCAGCTCAGCATATTTACTGCAGCTTAGCAGTGCTCCCAAGGATTTCATGGCTCCTAAATTTATGTAGGATAATTGCACAGCCCTAATTTCAGATTGGGCAACGTCGTGGCTTCGTGAAAGGTGGTCATGACTTTTACGTTTTCCATCAACAGAATGGTGTTGCTGATCAGTGGCCGGAGTTTCACTCAGAAGTGTGATAGATTCGTTTTCAGATTTAGAAGCTATGTTACTAATGGTTTTCTCCTCTGTTGCTCGTTCTGTAGATTCAACGTCTCCCTTTAGCTCGGGGTCTCCCTTCTCTTCGGATTCATGACGGTGTCTCTTTTCATGGCGTTTAGCGCTAGATTTGCCAGGATCTTCATGGATGCCTGTCAGGTATGTAAGGTCAAGCAGTGTAGAGGCAGTCAGCCCACGGAAACGAGCCACATCGAAGGGAGGGGGGTCACAGGGCTCCAAATTGTAGAGAGGAGTGTCACTAGGCGACCAAAAAGTTGGGAAGCTTTGGTTGAGAAAAAAAATCAGAACGACACAGGAAAAGGCAAGTGAGGGACAGACAAGAGGAGAGTACAGGAAATAATGTTGAAAATTGTCAAGTCATTGACAGCAAGCATTCACGTTTAAATATAGGGTATTATTTAGGAAAACTATCATAGAACGTGGAGATTTGCCAATCGCAACCATTCAGATCGCAAGGTTCATGTTACAATTAGCGCACAAAGAGTAACGGCTACAATTTGACAGTTGCTATGGACAAAACCTTCACTTTTATGAGAATTAGTTTTCATGAATACACATTTATAAAAAAGAAAAAAAAACAAAAAGAAAAAAACAAAACCCCTTCATAGTGTCAGCAGTATAGGACAGACTTGAGGACAGGACACGTTGATTGACAAAGCAAAGACAACGGAGAGGTAAAAATGGAACAATACAGTCAGTTTCATCATTACATCATAAATATTACGTATATTGTCATTTGTAGCCTAAGGGCTCTATACACTGACTAACGTCAGCCAAACCCACCTGTAATGGATTCAGCCAATAGTCTAATGTGTATAAGGCCTCGCAACTGTCCCCCAATAAATGTCAGGAGACAGAAGGTTCTGGCATGTTCACTTTCGCACTGTTCTTTTTGTCTCTAGAGATATACCACCAGTAGGGGAGTCTGGACACTGTTCTTACCCAGAAAATAGGAGTACTTGGCAAGGTAAGTGCTCATGTGTATGGGAGATTTGGGAGAAATAGCTGACGGGCAAACGATTGGCCGAACTATCGTTTGGCTGGACAGCAAGCTAAAGTGTAAGGCCTAAGCCACACGGCATGAAAATCGGACCAAGTGGAATGCGATAAAACATCGCATTCCACTCGGACCAATATTAGCCTATGTCCCAGCACCCATGAGCGACTATTTTCTTGGCCCCAATCGGACTGAGAAATTAATCGCAGCATGTAATGTGAGACACTTTCCCTTGCACCCATTCAAGTATATGGGGCGAGAGAAAGATCGCACTGCACTCGCGGCGGTACACTGGTGTACTGCAAGTGCAGGGCGAGAATGACAATAGCCGGCTACGGAGGAGAGGGGGAGATAAATCCCTCCCTCCCCTCCGCAGAGCAGGCCCGCCCCTCCTCAGAGCTGGCCCGTCCCCCGCAGCTGTGGTCCAATCGCATGATCGAACCTCAGTTGCAGTGACACTCGGCTCCTGCTGTGCTGCCAGCAAGAGCTGAGTGTCATGCGAGGATTGCATTAGTCCCGGTGTGATCAATGGTTGCTCATTTGTACTTTCCCACAAAATAAATTAACTGACTTTGTGGTCATGGGAGAATGACACCATAGTAATCCAACATCGCTTATTAAAGGGGGTTGTCTGGGAACAGAAAAAAATAAACTAAAGCAAATGTCATTATGAATAAATCCTTCTACACCTTTAAGAACTCGCACTTTTTGACAAAGTAATTTTTTTTGTTTACCCTTTCATTGTCACATTCCAGGAGCCATAGTTTTTATTATTTCATCAATGTGGCTAAATGATGATTTCTTTTTTTGCAAAACCAGTAATACTTGTCTAGTGCACAATTTTGCGGTCCATATACGGTAACTTTTTTTCAAAGCTTTGATAACTTCTTTGTGGGGAGAAAAACAAAACAAAAGCTGTTCTGTTGTTTTTTTGAGGTTTTAAAATGGTATGCTATTCATGTGTTGAACAAATAAAATGTTAACTTTTTCCTATGGGTCACCCTGATTATGGGATGCATGTGGGTGCAGACCTGAACTGACTAATCAGTGACTTTTATTGGAGTTCAGGTCAAGTCCAGTTCGAGAACAGAACTTTACCTAAAGTCCGGTTGAACCCGCCAAACCCAATCTTCCACAAGTCTGCTCATCTCTACTGTTCACTATTGCAGGATAACACCCAAGTTATGTAGTTTTATTTCCATCTTTTACACAAAACACAAATATCAAAAAGACTGATCTGCACATCCAACAAATGTGAACAAGGTGCTAGCTGAAAAAAAAAAACATTACAACTACAAAATATATACAGCTGCACACTAAAATGCTAACAATGAAAAAGGGAAACTCTAGTATTTGCTTTACAGCTATAGGAATATTTGAAAAAAAGAGACACTTAGCTTATGTATTGGCCAATGCATGAGAGCCCGGTCACCACGGCAAGGTGCATCTCTGTAAACCAGGAACCTAACCTAATGCCACTATCTGAAAAAAAAAAAACTCCAGGTCTGGGTAGAAATGCCTCTATCCGAGTTAAAATCTCAATTTCTGGCCAGCTAGACTCCTGCTATGAATGGTAATGGACACAGCCTGGTTTTAGGGCGGAGTGCTGAATCAGAAAAAGACATACTACAAATATCAAAAAGACTGATCCGCACATCCAACAAGTGGAAGGCGCTAGCTGAAAACAGGCTGTGTCCATTACCATTCATAGCAGGAGTCTAGCTGGCCAGACATGGAGTTTATTTTTCAGATAGTGGCATTAGGTTAGGTTCCTGGTTTACAGAGATGCACCTTGCCGTGGTGACCGGGCTCACATGCATTGGCCAATACATAAGCTAAGTGTCTCTTTTTCAAATATTCCTATAGCTGTAAAGCAATACTAGAGTTTCCCTTTTTCATTGTTAGCATTTGTTTGCAGCTGTATATAGGTTACACAACACACACAAACACACACACACACACACACACAATCAATTAATTAATTAAAATGGAAAAAAAACTTGTGGCAAGTTCGCCATATTCCAAGACCCATCAGTTTTATCTTTCCGTACACAGTTGTATAAGAGCTTATTTTTTTGTTACACAAACGGTATTTTTCACTTGTGCTATTTTTGTTATATTTGTAAAACTTAACTTTTTTTTTCCCCTACAATTTTTTTGTGATGCTAGAAAAGCAAAACCCAGCAATTCTGGAATTGGTTTTCCACACTTTTTTTCTTATGGTTTTCACCATTTGGGATGTCCAGTTATATCATTTTTATAATCATTTTTATTGCAAATTATCTTTTCATGTTCTGAGATCCTTAAAGGAAGTTTGCCACTCCGCAAACAGAAATTTAAAAGGGGTGCTTCACCCATATTTTTTATTTTCTAGATCGACATTATGATGAGAAACAAGGTTTCTCTCAAATACCTTATGTTGGTAATAGTGCCTGTGAGAGGCGCTATTGCAGACCGCTATACACCATGCCTGACCCCCGGGCTCCGTGACCTCAGGGATCCGGTGATGTCACGTCAAGTTCCTGTTAACCTGACATCACCGCGGCCGGCCCCAGTCTTCCTGAGTCACTGAGCTGTGGGCAGTGTTTCACCGCTTGTCACAGCCAATCACTCATGGAGACCGCGGCCAGTCCCAGTCTTCCTGAGTCACTGAGCTGTGGGCAGTGTTTCACCGCTTGTCACAGCCAATCACTCATGGAGACCGCGGCCAGTCCCAGTCTTCCTGAGTCACTGAGCTGTGGGCGGTGTTTCACCTCTCATCACAGCCCAGAGTGTTTCCTGCTTGCAGCGCTCTGCTGTGAGGGAGGAGGGAGTTGATGGGCTGACCTGATGGGCTGTGCTGTGCTGAGCGGTGAAACACGGCCCACAGCCATCCCTCACAGACACTGCGGCCGGCCGCGGTGATGTTAGGTTAACAGGAACTTGACGTGAAATCCCTGAATCCCCCGAGGTCACGGAGCCCAGCAGTCAGGCATGGGGAACAGCGGTCTGCAATAGCGCCTCTCACAGGCACTATTGCCAACATAAGGTATTTGAGAGAAACATTGTTTCTCAACATATCGATCTAGAAAATAAAAACTATGGGTGAACACCCCTTTTAAGCATTTAGATCTTCATACAGTGGATTTAGCCTTTATAAAAATCATAGTGAAACTGTATATTTTAGTAAATTTGTTTGATAGAAAACGAGTTTTATTATAACTGTAAATTAGGGGGTTCCAATGCACTCCTGGCATGGCAAAGGGCTCATTTCCACTTTACACTCCATCAATTACAATACTCTGCTCCTCCTCTCATGATGATAGGTAGCGCTGGCTTTGGAGCACTGTCTAATCTGACTCCCCAACCATGCACATATTCAACCTATCTGATGTAAATACTGAGATATCTGAACTGTACGGGTAAGAATAAGCTGATCACACTGCTTTCCACTCGTTTTCTGATCTAATACTGAAAATGCCAGGAGTGATAACGTAAGAAGAGGCTTTTGCACTGCTGTCGACCCTGTCATTCTGATATAATACAAACAATACCTGCTGGCTCCATGTCCTGCAAATACACGCCACCGGACAAAGACCGACTGCTGACACCAACATGACCTTGACTGTGGCCCACGACAAAGACATCATGTGCTGACGTTGCATGCAAGCTGATGTCAGCTGCTGGTTCCTGCACCGATTGCAGAAGAGGACGTTCCACTGCATGGGCTTGGAGGAAGGCGAGTAGAATAGTTTTTTGGGTGTATTTTTTGTGTTGCACAAAAACAGGGCACATTATCCCAGGAAAGGAACCAGGAAAATGCACTTTGAACCAGGAAGGCTACCACGATGGGGCATATTAAACAAGGATGGGGCAAATTATACCAGGAAGAGGAACAGGATGGAGCACACTATTCCAGGAAAGGGACCAGGATAGGGCACATTATACCAGGAAGGGGACCAGGATGAGGCACATTATACTAAGACGGAGACCAGGATGGGGCACATTATATCAGCAATGGAACGAGGATGGGGCACATTATACCGGGAAGAGAACCAGGATGGGGCATCTTATACCAAGATGGAGCCCAGGTTGGGAGAAACTATCCCAGGAAAAGGTCCAGTATGGGGGACATTATACTAGGAAAGTGCTCGGGATGAGGGAAAATATACGAGCAATAGACTCAGTATGGGGGTTATTATTATACCAGGAAGGGGCCAGGATGCGGGACATCACTATATAGGGGGAGTGTATTTATAGGACCTAGACTGGTACAAGGGTCCATACAGACTACTGCGTAGGTGGTGACCAGGTCCAAATTTTGCCAAATACCTGATTGCATCCCAGTTATATAGGACACCATTCCTTATTATAAAGCGTCCTCTCTTGTGATGTACAGCACCGACTCTTACACAGGGTTTTCTCGTTATTTTTGTATTCACAGCACCCTCTAATATATAATCCTTTCTTAATAGATATAAAACAACTGCTGGTGGAGGAGCAATAGATGGTAAAGTTATTTTGAGGTCACAGCTGTAGAGCTTCCTACCCCACAGGTCACAGCTGTGTAGAGCTTCCTACCCCACAGGTCACAGCTGTAGAGCTTCCTACCCCACAGGTCACAGCTGTAGAGCTTCCTACCCCACAGGTCACAGCTGTAGAGCTATCTACCCCACAGGTCACAGCTGTAGAGCTATCTACCCCACAGGTCACAGCTGTAGAGCTATCTACCCCACAGGTCACAGCTATAGAGCTTCCTACTCCACATGCTCACAGACACCTGTCCTATTAACATATGAGGTTAAGTATAACAGGTTGCCCGCCATTTTAATTCCATAGTGATTACTTCCCTAGAGAAAACTATTATGGTTTGCCAATTAAATGTATTCAGAGTGTATTTATTATAACATTTGCTTTAGTTATGTTATTTATTTTCTAGTCTTGGAGAACCCCTATAAATGACAAAGACGTACAACCACACAGATCTCTCTAGATTAATTAATTTGATATAAACTATATGGGAAAAGAAAAAGCACATGAAACCGAACATTACTAAAAAAAAAAAAAAAAAAAAAAGGACAAATTCAAATATATAAATCATACCGTTTCCTCTAAAGGGAACCATGAGCAGTTCTGGGTGCATATTGCTAATCCCTGCCCAACTGTCCCTGTATACATTAGCATAGATAAAGAGATCTTTGTAAAAGTATTTCTTAACATCTTTTATTGTATGCTAATGAGCACGGGGACTAGTCCCAAGGGTGTTGCTTCCCTTGCTAGTTGGCCCTATTAGCATGTTGGTACACTCCTGTGGGTGTGCTATCATGCTAATGAATGCGCAGCATCAAACGTTGATCTCACTCACCTCTCCACTGCCATCGCTGCCAGACGCTGGATTTCGGCTGAGTGTGCATGACCCCAGAGCTTCGGTCATGTGCACTATGAAGCTGGGTGTACGCGTCCTGGCTTCAAACTGAAGTAGTGCACATGGCCGGACGTCCGGGATCATGCGCACTGAGCCGAAATCCAGTGTTGGGCGGCGATTGTAGCGGAGGGTGAGATCATCCTCTGACACTGTATGACACTTGATTATCATGTTAGCACTCCCCTGTGGGAGTACTAACATGCTAATGGGGCCTACTAGCAAGGGAAGCAACGCCTTTGCAACTTGTCCCCGCATCTTTAGTATACGATAAAAAAATCTTTAAAAATACTTTTTCTAAGGATCCCTTTGTCTATGCTACTAGATGCTGGGACGGTTAGGCAGGGATCAGCAATATTCACCCAGAACTGCTCATGGTCCTGGGTGCATCTTGGACCTCACTGGTTCACTTTAAATTGTGGGATAAGTCCCATCAACATTCTTTTAAAATTAAGCTTGCTGAGCAATCAGTAGTCGTGGATCAAGTGTCTGAAATTCTTTGCAGATCAATGGAGGAGATTGAAGGTGGTAATTTCTTTATATAAGTTCTCCACTGTGACTAATGATTGAACGATGGGGCTCTATAATCTTTAGGTGGAAACTGGATCTTGAAGAAGGGAATTTTGTTTACTTACCGTAAATTCCTTTTCTTCTAGCTCCTATTGGGAGACCCAGACAATTGGGTGTATAGCTTCTGCCTCCGGAGGCCACACAAAGTATTACACTTTAAAAGTGTAACCCCTCCCCTCTGCCTATACACCCTCCCGTGCATCACGGGCTCCTCAGTTTTGGTGCAAAAGCAGGAAGGAGGAAAACTTATAAATTGGTCTAAGGTAAATTCAATCCGAAGGATGTTCGGAGAACTGAAAACCATGAACCAAACGAACAATTCAACATGAACAACATGTGTACACAAAAGAACAACCAGCCCGAAGGGCACAGGGGCGGGTGCTGGGTCTGCCAATAGGAGCTAGAAGAAAAGGAATTTACGGTAAGTAAACAAAATTCCCTTCTTCTTTGTCGCTCCATTGGGAGACCCAGACAATTGGGACGTCCAAAAGCAGTCCCTGGGTGGGTAAAAGAATACCTCGATAAAAAGAGCCGAAACGGCCCCCTCTTACAGGTGGGCAACCACCGCCTGAAGGACTCGCCTACCTAGACTGGCGTCTGCCGAAGCATAGGTATGCACCTGATAGTGTTTCGTGAAAGTGTACAGACTAGACCAGGTAGCTGCCTGACACACCTGCTGAGCCATAGCCCGGTGCCGCAATGCCCAGGACGCACACACGGCTCTGGTAGAATGGGCTTTCAGCCCTGAAGGAAGCGGAAGCCCAGAAGAACGGTAGGCTTCAAGAATCGGTTCCTTGATCCACCGAGCCAAGGTTGACTTGGAAGCCTGCGAACCCTTACGCTGGCCAGCGACAAGGACAAAGAGCGCATCTGAACGGCGCAGGGGCGCCGTGCGAGACACGTAGAACCGGAGTGCCCTCACTAGATCTAATGAGTGCAAATCCTTTTCGCATTGGTGAATTGGATTAGGGCAAAATGAAGGTAAGGAGATATCCTGATTGAGATGAAAAGGAGATACCACCTTAGGGAGAAATTCCGGGACAGGACGCAGAACCACCTTATCCTGGTGAAAAACCAGGAAGGGGGGCTTTGCATGACAGCGCTGCAAGCTCCGACACTCTTCGGAGTGATGTAACTGCCACTAGAAATGCCACCTTCTGCGAAAGAAGTGATAAAGAGACATCCCGCAGCGGCTCAAAAGGTGGTTTCTGAAGAGCCGTTAGCACCCTGTTAAGGTCCCAGGGTTCCAGCGGACGCTTGTAAGGTGGGACTATGTGGCAAACTCCCTGCAGGAACGTGCGGACCTGCGGGAGCCTGGCCAGGCGCTTTTGAAAAAATACGGAGAGCGCCGATACTTGTCCCTTGAGAGAGCCGAGTGACAAACCCTTCTCCATTCCGGATTGAAGGAATGAAAGAAAAGTGGGTAAAGGCAAACGGCCAGGAGTAAAACCATTATCAGAGCACCAGGATAAGAAGATCCGCCAAGATCTGTAATAGATCTTGGCGGACGTTGGTTTCCTGGCCTGTCTCATAGTGGCAATAACATCCTGAGATAATCCTGAAGACGCTAGGAGCCAGGACTCAATGGCCACACAGTCAGGTTGAGGGCCACAGAATTCAGATGGAAAAACGGCCCTTGTGACAGCAAGTCTGGGCGGCCTGGAAGCGCCCACGGTTGACCCACCGTGAGATGCCACAGATCCGGGTACCACGATCGCCTCGGCCAATCTGGAGCGACGAGAATGGCGCGACGACAGTCGGACCTGATCTTGCGTAACACTCTCGGCAGCATCGCCAGAGGAGGAAATACATAGGGCAGTCGAAACTGCGACCAATCCTGAACTAATGCGTCCGCCGCCAGAGCTCTGTGATCTTGGGACCGAGCCATGAATGCCGGTACTTTGTTGTTGTGTCGTGACGCCATGAGATCGACGTCCGGCGTTCCCCAGCGGCGACAGATCTCTCGAAACACGTCTGGGTGAAGACACCATTCCCCCGCGTCCATGCCCTGACGACTGAGAAAATCTGCTTCCCAGTTTTCTACGCCCGGGATGTAAACTGCGGAGATCGTGGAGGCTGTGGCTTCCACCCACTGCAGAATCCGCCTGACTTCCTGGAAGGCCTGACGACTGCGCGTGCTGCCCTGGTGGTTGATGTATGCGACGGCAGTGGTGTTGTCCGACTGTATACGGATCTGTCTGCCCTCCAGCCACCGATGGAAAGCCAATAGGGCTAGATACACTGCCCTTATCTCCAGAACATTGATCTGAAGGGAAGACTCTACCGGAGTCCAGGTTCCCTGAGCCCTGTGGTGGAGGAAAACCGCTCCCCACCCTGACAGGCTCGCGTCCGTGGTGACCACAGCCCAGGTTGGGGGTAGGAAGGATTTTCCTTGCGATAGAGAATTGGGAAGGAGCCACCACTGAAGAGACGTCTTGGTTGCAAGGGACAGAGAGACATTCCTGTCGAGGGAAGTCGACCTCCTGTCCCATTTGCGGAGAATGTCCCATTGGAGTGGTCGCAGATGGAATTGCGCGAACGGCACTGCCTCCATAGCTGCAACCATCTTCCCCAGGAAGTGCATGAGGTGCCTCAAGGGGTGTGACTGACCCCGAAGAAGAGATTGCACCCCTGCCTGCAGAGCAAGCTGTTTGTCCAGCGGTAGCTTGACTATCGCTGACTGTGTATGAAACTCCATCCCGAGGTAAGTCAGTGATTGGGTCGGTGTCAACTTGGATTTTGGGAAGTTGATTATCCACCCGAACTGCTGGAGAGTCGCCAGAGCGACGGTAAGGCTGTGTTGACACGCCACCCGAGAAGGTGCCCTGACTAGGAGATCGTCTAAGTAGGGAATCACCGAGTGGCCCTGAGAGTGTAGGACCGCCACAACGGATGCCATGACTTTGGTGAAAACCCGTGGGGCTGTCGCCAGGCAGAAAGGCAATGCCACGAACTGAAGGTGTTCGTCCCCGATGGCGAAACGCAAGAAGCGTTGATGTTCGGGTGCGATCGGCACATGGAGATAAGCATCTTTGATGTCGATCGATGCTAGGAAGTCTCCTTGTGACATCGAGGCGATGACCGAGCGGAGAGATTCCATCCGAAACCGTCTGGTGCTCACATGTCTGTTGAGTAGTTTGAGGTCCAGAACGGGACGGAATGATCCGTCCTTCTTTGGCACCACGAACAAGTTGGAGTAAAAGCCGCGACCATGTTCCTGAGGGGGAACAGGGATCACAACTCCTTCTATCTTCAGAGCGTCCACTGCCTGAAAAAGTGCGTCGGCCCGAGCGGGGGGCGGAGAGGTCCTGAAGAAACGAGTCGGAGGACGAGAGCTGAACTCTATCCTGTAATCGTGAGACAGAATGTCTCTCACCCATCGGTCTTGAACATGTGGCCACCAGGCGTCGCAAAAGCGGGAGAGCCTGCCACCGACCGAGGATGCGGTTCGGGGATGCCGAGAGTCATGAGGAGGCCGCCTTGGAGGCAGTGCCTCTGGCGGCCTTTTGGGGGCGTGACTTAGACCGCCACGCATAGGAGTTCCTCTGGCCTTTCTCCGGCCTGCTGGACGAAGCGGATTGGGACTTGGCGGAGGGACGAAAGGACCGAAACCTCGATTGCCTGTCAGTGGCATCTTTTAGCGATGAACCATCTGCAACCGATACCACAGATCTAGCCGCCAATCTAGAGACTGGAGGATCCACCTTGGGACACTGAGCCCAACCCTTAACTACGTCAGAGGGGAAGGGGTAACGTGTGTCAGTAAGGCGCTTAGTAAAGTGCTTGTCCGGAACCGCTCTGGGCTTCTGGACAGCGTCTCTGAAGTTAGAGTGATCGAAAAACGCACTCCGTGTACGTTTGGGGAACCGAAACTGGTGTTTCTCCTGCTGAGAAGTCGACTCCTCTACAGGTGGAGGTGGGGGAGACAGATCTAACACCTGGTTGATGGACGAGATAAGATCATTTACTAAGGCGTCCCCTTCAGGTGTATCAAGCTTGAGGGCAACGTCAGGCTCAGAGCCCTGAGCTGCAACGTCCGCCTCGTCCTCCAGAGAGTCCTCAAGCTGGGAACCCGAGCAGCGTGAAGCAGTCGGGGAAGATTCCCAGCGAGCCCGCTTAGCCGGTCTGGGACTGTGGTCCGGGCAGGAGTCCTCCGCGTGGGACCTAGGGCCCAACATGGGAGCGCGCTGCGGCGCGGACCTAGAGGGGCCTGGAGGTGACGATCCAACAGGGGCCGGGGCCTGTGTAAGGACCGGTCTGGACTGCAAAGCTTCTAGCAGCTTGGCAGACCATTTGTCCATAGACTGAGCCATGGATTGTGAAAGTGACTCAGAGAGTTTCTCAGCAAAAGCAGCAAACTCTGTCCCTGCCACCTGGACAGGGGGAGCAGGGGGGTCTACCTGAGCCGAGGGGCCCACTAGTGACCGAGGCTCCGGCTGAGCAAGCGAAACAGGGGTCGAGCATTGCTCACAGTGAGGGTAGGTGGAACCCGCAGGTAACATAGCCCCACAAGAGGTACAGGTCGCAAAAAAACCCTGTGCTTTAGCACCTTTGCTCCTTGTGGACGACATGCTGTTGTCTCCTAGGAGAGTGATCACTGAGGGTATATGGGAAGGGGTATACAGCCCGACCGAACAGAAATATGTATATAATACGTATCTATTCCGGCACCCTAGGGGGGGACCAGCACCGGGTGACCGGTGTGGCTTACCGACCGCTAAAAAGCGGAGTGTGTGTCCTCCAGATTCCCTGCCTTAGGTCTCCCAGAGCTGCAGAGCTCTTTCCTGATAATCCTCCACCGGCAGAATGCCAAAAACATGGCTGCCGGAGCTCTCAGGGGAGGAGTGGAGCCGTGGGCGGTGCTAGAAAAAGTGCGGGAATCTGGGGTCCCCACAGTGATCAGTGAGGGGGGAGGAAACATACAGGATGCTCCGGCCCTCACATCCGACGTCAGGTCGGCAGTCCCGCCCTTACCCCTGACAGGCAGGCCCGGGGGCGGGATTTTTGCTACTAGGCCGCAATGAAGCCGGGGACTAAATTTAAGACCGCGGCCGACAAGCAGGTGCGGTCGGCGCGGAAGTCCGCCGGTCTTCACAAATCAGCAGCTGCTGCAGCGTCCGGGAAGAAGGCGCTCCATGCACAGTCCCCATGGGGACACAGAGTACCTTATAGATGCAGGGCCCGGTCCCTGAGGATGAATAGACTCCTGTCCGGCAGATTCCCACAGGGGCTGCGGAGGGAGCCTGGTCCCAGTGAATGGATGACCGGTCAGGATCCCACTTCTCCCAGAGCCACTAAGGGATGGTGAAGGAAAACGGCATGAGGCTCCGGCCTTTGTACCCGCAATGGGTACTTCAACCTTAACAGCACCGCCGACATAGTGGGGTGAGAAGGGAACATGCCGGGGGCCCCGTGGGGGTCCTCTTTTCTTCCAACCGATATAACTAGTCTGAGAATGCATGAGTGGATGTGTGCCTCCTTCCACACAAAGCATAAAAACTGAGGAGCCCGTGATGCACGGGAGGGTGTATAGGCAGAGGGGAGGGGTTACACTTTTAAAGTGTAATACTTTGTGTGGCCTCCGGAGGCAGAAGCTATACACCCAATTGTCTGGGTCTCCCAATGGAGCGACAAAGAAAGTATATTTAATTTTTAAAGTACCCTTTAAAAATACATTTAGTGTTTTCTTTTGTTAGCTAAACATCTGGAAATGTGTAATATACTGTAAGTGTGTTAATATATTCACTGATTGCCACCTTATCCGGTCCTCTTCTCACTCATGTGACTTCTATTCAGACTCTCCGAGCCACACTGGGGTTGATGTGGAGTCCGGAAGTTGTTTTTACAACGTACGCTTATGCAATATCAGATAGAGGATCCATAGACTGATATTGTAAAAGCTACTTTCATAAATTCCAGTGAGAGCTGGCACGTGAGAATAGAAGTCACATTAGCAACAGAGGAGGACAGTAATGGTGCTGGAAACTGAACAACACAGCTATCAGTGAGAATATTAACATGCTTGCACTACATTACACAAAAAGTTGCACAGGTTCAGCTAATAATTATTGACAGTGCTTTTTTAATAGTTATTTCTTGTTTGTCACCCTTCTCTACTAGCAAAAGAGGAGAGCAACTACAAAGAGCTGCTCTAAATCTGTAGAATGCAGCATGTATGGGCATTATTAAACAGTCCTTTCATTTCATTAGGAACTATGCAATGTCCGATTTTCCCAGCGGTGGCGTTGCATCTAAAATCAATTGCTGATAGACCTCCACCAAATTATAGCCACTAGCTATGAGCAGTGAGACAGCATATGTTAACTTTATGCCCTTACGGATTTAAGTCATGAATGCACCAGTGTTTCTTCAAATAAAAAAATATATCAGAGCTCTAAAAACAAAGAAATATATATAAGCAGTGCTCTGATGCAGGAGATGAGAAATAATCATACCTGATCGTGATCTCCGCCTCGTCCCATTGCACTTTGGCAGAAGTGCTGCCCTCCTTCACCACACCCAACAGCGTGGCATGACGACCCGTCTGCTTGTGGACACATCTGCCACCCACCCTAAGTCCAGTGTCCACTCCTCCAATGACGGCCAGCACAGGCCACACTTCTACACACAGCGTTTTCAGCTGGGTTTCACCGAGCTCTGCCAGGCCATGTCTTGCATGTTTCCCCTTCTCTTCCTCATCACGAGTTTCATGCTCTTCTCTACTCTGGACCGAACGACTCTTCTTTAACTTGGCGCCTGCTTCTCTCAGGCAACCTTTGATTTTCTGCAAACGCTCCACCATTTTTTTGTTTATGCAGTGGGTCCATCGATCAGTGCGATGCAATATTCGGAGAAGCTGGACACTAGATTCCGCCAAGACAGTGGCTACAGGACTACAGATAGGATCCCCTGGTAATAAGTCTCGAGGAGTGCCTCTCATCTGCATATCACAAATCTTTACCTGAAACATAAAATATAACAGATTAATAGAGTTATTTTATTCAGCAAAAGAAAGTTTGTGTGTGTTTAACACAGTAAAAGTGAAGCAGATAGATAAATGCACCTTCTCTCCTGGATTACTACTATAGAACATTACACAAGGGTACAACTCTGCTGCATCAATATCTTCAAATGCCAGTTTGGGCTCCTGTGAACGGAAAAAGAAAAAAAAAGGTTTCTAAATATTTACAGTAACTTATAACTAAGTAATGCAGCTATAACAAAGAAGCTATAAAATAAAGCTGTGGATATAAAGCTATGGTAAATATAAAAGCCTAAAAAAACTTCATCTCACCTCCCCATTTTTACCAAAGGACACTGTTCGAGCTTCCATGTCGAGGACACAGGTGATAAAGTCTCCCTGTGTAAAGCTGGGTAAGGTCAGAGTCTGCTCTCCATTGTGATACAGGTTGCCACTGTATGCTCGGTATAGCCACATATCAGAGGTAGTTCTGTGATTGAAGTCATGCACAGGCCACCGGGAAACACCAACACATGTGCCCTCATTGCCACGATTTTCTTTCACGATGTAAAACTAAAGAAGACAAGCCAATAAGAGGACTCACTAAAAAGGTTTATCCCCATCCTCTAAGATCTTATTTTTACCAGCACTTTGCAATTTTACCCAATTATTAAGATGAGACAACCTCCAACTTTTGATTTTATTGTTTCCTGCTCTCTGCCATGTGAGCTAGCAGCGATGGCCAAATATTCAGGGTTCTAACATGCTCTTATCTAGTGACACTGCCTTGAGTCCAAGATTGCTGGAGTGTGGCGTTTACTCCTAATCCAGCTTGCTTCTGTTCCACTGCGCCTCCAAAGCCTCTTAAGTAAGGCTACGTTCCCACAATGAGCTACTGGTGAGTTTTTGACTGTTTTCGCTGTGTTAAAAACACTATGTCGTACCGGTCCAGCAAAGCAGATGGGATTCATAGAAATCTCATGTGCACTGTGCTACTGCGTAAGCTCACCTAGAGTACAATTTTCCAATCTGCAGCATGTCAGTTTCTTTTCAGGTTATGCTGAGTTTTCTGTGCAGATTTTCACTATAGACTTGCATTAGATGCAGAAAATCTGCAGGTAAAAACGCACAAGCGTTCTTAGTGCATTTCCACAGTGTAAACGCATCAAAAACGCATGTAATCCACACCTTAAAAAATGTCAAAGCTTTGTCGAAGTCAAATAGCAAGAAGCTTCAAAAACAAAAGCAGCTTCATTTAAAGCATGACACAGACACACAAAAAAATAAAAATCGCACAGTCAAAAACGTGATAAAAGCAATAGTTGAAAAAAACAAAAATGCAATGAAAAAACACAAGTTTACCTTGTTTGCATAATAGGTGCATTGTGGGAACGTAGCCTAAAGAGGTCTCATAACAATCAAGCCAGCAGTGCAAGGGTGTCACTGGCCTGAACTCTCAATCAGGAGCACTCATTCACCAGCGATCGGGATTAAAGCTAAGGAGTGGCGCGCTCATTAAAGGGGTATTCCCATCTCCTAGATCCTATCCGAAGACATAGTAGGTGTAATAGTAATAATAATCTTAGCAAATACCTATAATTAGAAATGTGGTATAGTTCTACTGAATCATTTTGTCGCTTACCTCATGTTCAGGGCATTGCAGGACTTCCGGTATCCATGGTTATGACCAGAAGCAACTAACTAACTGTGACTGGATGCATGGTCGTAACCATGGATACCTAAGGTCCTGCATGGCCTGCACATGAGGTAAGCAACATAGTGAATCACGAGAACTATACTACATTTCTAATTGGGAGTATTTGCGAATATTATTACACCTACTACATATTGGGATAGGATCTTGGAGATGGCAATAAACTTTTAAGTTAGATGATTGAATTAACTGGTGGAGGAAGGTTGAACTAGATGGACCTAGGTCTTTTTTCAAACTATGTAACTACGTAACCATTTAAAAATTTAAATTTTGCTATAAGATTTTAAAGTTATAAAAAGTTATACATTTCATGCAGCATTGCACAATGTGGATGACAATAATGAGGAAAGAACAACTCAGGGAATTGAAAGGTACAAAAGCAATCATCTTACTGATGGAGACTTTAGACAACAGTGCAAATAAAATACAGAGTCGGTCTTCGTGAATCCAGCAAACCCTCTGAATCCAGTGAAACCCTCTGAATGCAATTATCAGGAACCATAAGCGCAGGTATGTTTTACACCTTCATTCAATTTTTACTTTCATTCCTGCACCTTTACATTTTAGCCTCCCTTTGTTTGGGTTTTTCTTTATATTTGTCCAATAATCCAGAATGTTTAATCAATTAACGACCGCGGGCAGGAATATTCTATTATGTCCTAGCGGTCATAGTGTTAATCCCCGCGGGCTGCTGTAAGCAGCCTCTGGTGATCAGCACACATCTCAGCAGATTTATACAGCTGACGTATGCCTGCTAGACACAAGTGGAATCGCTATCCGCCCGTGCCTTTTAAGCCCTTAAATGGCCATATTAACGGCGATAGACATAGATCCGTACTCAGAGGCCGCTACCGGAAGTCACGTGATGTGATCACGTGGATTCGGTGGTTGTCATGGTAGAACAGGGTGAGGACTCCTGTGCTCACATGACTCAGGTCCTGTAAGAAACAGTTGAGTACTGCTTGTTACAAGATCGGGAGAAAAAATTAGCTTTCAGACTGCTGATTCTTATAGTCCCCTAGGGGACCTAGTAAAATAAAATATAAAAAAAAAAGTTAAAGTAAAAAAAAAAAAAGAAAAAACCTAAAAAGTTTAAAGCACCACCCTTGTGCCCCACTGAAGGGTTAAAAAAATAAAAAATATACACACATTTGGTATCGCCACGTTCAGAAATGCCCGATCTATGAAAATATAAAATCAATTAATCTGATCGGTAAACAAATCCAAACGCCAAAATTATGTTTTTTAGTCACAAATTTTGAGCAAAATGCAATAACAGGTGATCAACGTAGCAACTGCGCAAAAATGGTACAGTTAAAAACGTCAGCTCAAGAGGCAAAAATAAGCTATCACTGAGACCCATATCCTGAAAAATGAGAACGATACGGGTCACAGAAAATGGCACTTTTTTCTGACAAACTTCTGATTTTTTTTTTCACCCCTTAGATAAAAGTAAACCTTTACATTTTTGGTGTCTATGATCTCGCACCAACCTCAGGCATCACACCGACACATCAGTTTTACCATATAGTGAACACAGTGAATAAAATATCTCAAAAACAATAGTGCAATCGCACTTTTTTAGCAATTTTTTCCGCATTTAATTTTTTTTGTCATTTTCCAGTACACGATGTGGTAAAACTCATGGTTTCATTTTAAAGTAAAGCTCGTTACGCAAAAAACGAACTCTCACATGACCATATTGACTGGAAAATAAAGTTACGTCTCTCGGAAGAAGAATGGCGAAAAAAATGGAAAGCGCAAAATCGGCCGGTCATGAAGGGGTAAATAATCTTACCTTCCATTGATAGCAGCCCGATGTTACCCCAGTTGATGCTAGGCCATACCCTTTGCCACCACTTCCATGAGTGAGAATTTGTCCATTTTCCACAAGACAACACTGGGCTTTCTCAGGATCAAATGAAACCTCCTGAATAGGAAGGTCTTCTTCCTCCTCTTCTGTTTCCCCTTGCTTCTGTAAAATGAGTAATGATGCGTTTAATATTTTACATTATATGAAGCTTCCTACTTTACAATTGTGAAACACCAATGTGAATTACCTGCAGTCTGGATTCTTGCTCTTTCTCCTTCAGTTGATGACAATGCTTAGCCTGAGCGATAGGCGTCTCCCACATACAGTCCGAAAGAAGAGAGAAGAGTCGCTCCACCACCTGTAAATGTAAAAGTGAAGAGCTAAAGTTCAAGGCACAAACCCAGATTTTATTTATACTTGATATGTAACCATCATGCCACATTGGTTTTGAAGTTCAAGTACAGTTATTGAAAGAGAAAATACAAATAAAGTTTACAATAAAGATATACAAATTGCCTTATTCTTTATATCTGATAAAAACAAATCAATTTATTTGTAAATAATTTGATTAAAAATTGTACATAATTTGATTAGAAACCAAATCCTGAATGATGTATTCCTTTTTTTAGGCCCTTGTAACATAATTACATTACAGGTTATAAATAGCAGAGACCAGAACGTTTCTACTACGGCCCAAACAGGTAGACCATGCTAATCTATGAGCCTCACAAGTGGGCAAGGTTCAAGCAAAAATGTTAAATTCATCTTTCAAAAGTCACTTGAGTAAAATTATGTTGCTAAATCTGAGAAACAAACTAAATCAACCATGAACCCGGCTTATCAAAATTACAGAAAAACTGTACCTGTGCCATTTGGTCGTCATCCACGCTGGCCTCACATGCCGGTAGAACAGCTTCTAGGACATGTAGGGCTAATAGCCTTGTTCTTAGATTCCCTACAAGAGGGACACCTGAAAAGATTTGTGATAAACCTTCAAATACTAACGCTAGCACAAGGACATAATCCTAAATGCAAATACATGCTGTAACTACTGCCTCGTTTAGAGGTCCATTTTGTGCTGGATCAGTTTTTCATCAATTTTTCTACCCATTAATTACCATGATAAAAAAAAAAAAATAGACAAAAACAGATTGCAAGCATGTATACTCTGGGTGATTTTGATCTGTAACTCAGATCAAAAAACAGAACAGACTTATCGTCATGATTTCTTTGCAGGGACATGGTGCACAGAGAAACACAGACATGTAAAGAGCACCATGGACTATAAAGGGTTCATGTTAAAAAACGTAAATAGAAATCGTATGTGAAAAACGGACGTCTGAAAGAGGCATTACTACAAGTAATGTGAATTATACCAGAGCTGCACTTCTGAGAAGCAATATTCAGTAAAACTTCTGTCCACTTGGGTGATGCCATCTTAGACTGTATAGCCTTGGAAGACACTACTCTGCGTAGGAAGACCAAAAAGTCACCAAGATGCAGCTCTGCTGTGCGTTGCTTCCGGAGCGTAGCTAGAAGAAAAAGGACTGGGTTACACTCACTAACAATTACCGCAAAACATATCATGCTCAAACTGCTTTATACCCTATTCAGTCATAAATAGGATCATCTTAATTACTTATACAAGGTAAAAGAAGGGAATTTTGTTTACTTACCGTAAATTCCTTTTCTTCTAGCTCCAATTGGGAGACCCAGACAGTGGGTGTATAGCTACTGCCTCTGGAGGCCGCACAAAGAACTACACTTAAAAGTGTAAGGCCCCTCCCCTTCTGGCTATACACCCTCCCGTAGGAGTACAGATTCCTCAGTTTTAGTACCAAAGCAAGAAGGAGGAAAGCCAATAACAGTTTCAAAAACAAAATCAATCCGATAACTAGATCGGAGAACTTAAGAAACAACGTGAACAACATGTGCACCCGAAAAAACGAAACCCTAAAAACAGATAGGGCGGGTGCTGGGTCTCCCAATTGGAGCTAGAAGAAAAGGAATTTACGGTAAGTAAACAAAATTCCCTTCTTCTTTTTCGCTCCTAATTGGGAGACCCAGACAGTGGGACGTCCAAAAGCAGTCCCTGGGTGGGTAAAAAGATACCACATGAACGGGCTGTCATACAGCCTCTTCCTACAGGTGGGCCACCGCCGCCTGAAGGACCTGTCTACCTAGGCTGGCGTCTGCCGAAGCGTAGGTATGCACTTGATAGTGTTTGGTAAACGTGTGCAGACTCGACCAGGTAGCCGCCTGGCACACTTGCTGAGCCGTAGCCTGATGCCTCAACGCCCAGGACGCACCAACGGCTCTGGTAGAATGGGCCTTCAGTCCAGATGGAATCTGAAGCCCAGCAGAACGGTATGTGTGAAGAATTGGTTCCTTGATCCACCGCGCCAGGGTGGATTTGGAAGCTTGCGATCCCTTATGCTGACCAGCGACTAGGACAAAGAGCGCATCCAAACGGCGTAGAGGCGCCGTGCGAGAAATGTAAATCCTGAGTGCTCTCACCAGGTCCAACAGATGTAAACCCTTTTCAAATTGGTGAACTGGATGCGGACACAAAGATGGCAAAGTGATATCCTGATTGAGATGAAAGGAAGAAACCACCTTGGGAGAAAACTCTGGAATTGGACGCAGTACTACCTTGTCTTGGTGAAATACCAGGAAGGGAGATTTGCAAGATAACGCCGCCAGCTCGGACACTCTTCGAAGAGACGTGACCGCTACAAGAAAAACTACCTTTTGTGAAAGCCGAGAAAGGGGAACCTCTTTCAAAGGCTCGAAAGGCGGCTTTTGAAGAGCAAGGAGAACCTTGTTCAGATCCCAGGGTTCCAATGGCCGTCTGTAAGGAGGAACGATATGACAAACTCCTTGGAGAAACGTGCGTACTTTAGAAAGCTGTGCCAAGCGCTTCTGAAAGAATACGGATAACGCGGAGACTTGACCCTTAAGCGAGCTAAGGGACAAACCTTTTTCCAACCCAGACTGCAGGAAGGAAAGAAAAATTGGCAATGCAAATGGCCAGGGAGAAAACCCTTGAGCCAAGCACCACGCTAAGAATATCTTCCACGTCCTGTGATAGATCTTAGCTGAGGATGGTTTTCTAGCCGGTCTCATTGTGGCAACAACTCCCTGAGATAAACCTGAGGCCGCTAGGATCCAGGACTCAATGGCCACACAGTCAGGTTCAGGGCCGCAGAATTCAGATGGAAAAACGGCCCTTGAGACAGCAGATCTGGACGGTCTGGTAGTGCCCACGGTTGGCCTACCGTGAGATGCCACAGATCCGGGTACCACGACCTTCTTGGCCAATTTGGAGCGACGAGTATGGCTCGCTGGCAGTCGGACTTGATTTTCCGGAGAACTCTGGGTAACAATGCTAGAGGTGGGAACACATAGGGGAGTCGGAATTGCGACCAATCCTGAACCAAGGCGTCTGCCGCCAGCGCTCGGTGATCGTGAGACCGTGCCATGAAAACTGGGACCTTGTTGTTGTGCCGTGACGCCATCAGATCGACGTCCGGCGACCCCCAGCGGCAACAGATCTGTTGAAACACGTCCGGGTGAAGGGACCATTCTCCTGCGTCCATGCCCTGGCGACTGAGAAAGTCTGCTTCCCAGTTTTCCACGCCTGGGATGTGAACTGCAGATATGGTGGACGCTCTGCTTTCCACCCACGTCAAAATCCGCTGGACTTCTTGAAAAGCTTGGCGACTGCGTGTTCCCCCTTGGTGGTTGATGTACGCCACCGCCGTGGAATTGTCCGACTGAATCCGAATCTGCTTGCCTTCCAGCCATTGTTGGAAGGCTCGCAGGGCAAGATAGATTGCTCTGATTTCCAGAACATTGATCTGCAAGGTGGACTCTTCCTGAGTCCACGTCCCCTGAGCCCTGTGGTGGAGAAACACCGCTCCCCACCCTGATAGGCTCGCATCCGTCGTGACCACTGCCCAGGACGGGGGAAGGAACGACTTTCCCTGTGACAATGAGTTGGGGAGAAGCCACCAACGTAGAGAGTCCTTGGCAGTCTGAGAGAGGGAGACAGTCCTGTCGAGGGACGTCGATTTCCCATCCCATTGGCGCAGAATGTCCCATTGGAGAGGGCGCAGATGAAACTGCGCGAACGGGACTGCCTCCATTGCTGCTACCATCTTTCCTAGGAAATGCATGAGGCGCCTCAGTGAGTGCGACTGGCTCTGAAGGAGAGATTGCACTCCAGTCCGTAGCGAGCACTGCTTGTCCAGTGGAAGCCTCACTATCGCTGATAGAGTATGAAACTCCATGCCAAGATAAGTCAGAGATTGGGTCGGGGTTAGATGAGACTTTGGAAAGTTGATAATCCACCCGAAAGTCTGGAGAGTGTCTAGCGCCACCTTCAGACTGTGTTGGCATGCTTCTTGAGAGGATGCCTTTATAAGCAGGTCGTCTAGGTACGGGATGACCGAGTGACCCTGCGAGTGCAGAACAGCTACTACTGCTGCCATGACTTTGGTGAAGACCCGGGGGGCTGTTGCCAGACCGAAGGGTAACGCTACGAACTGTAGGTGCTCGTCGTGTATGACGAAACGTAGGAAACGCTGATGCTCTGGTGCAATCGGCACGTGGAGATACGCATCTTTGATGTCTATTGATGCTAGAAAATCTCCCTGAGACATTGAGGCTATGACGGAGCGTAGGGATTCCATCCGGAACCTCCTGACTTTTACGTGTCTGTTGAGCAACTTCAGATCCAGGACGGGACGATACGATCCGTCCTTTTTTGGGACCACAAACAGATTGGAGTAAAAACCGTGACCCTGTTCCTGAAGAGGGACGGAGGTCACCACTCCTTCCGCCTTTAGAGCGGCCACCGCCTGCAACAGAGCATCGGCTCGGTCTGGTGGTGGAGAAGTTCTGAAGAAACGAGTTGGCGGACGAGAACCGAACTCTATCCTGTACCCGTGAGATAGAATATCTCTCACCCAACGGTCTTTGACATTTGCTAGCCAAATGTCGCCAAAGTGGGACAGCCTCCCACCGACCGCGGGTGTGGGCATCGGAGACCGCAAGTCAGGAGGACGTCGTTTTGGCAACGGTTCCTCCGGCTGGTCTTTTTGGGCGTGACTGAGACCTCCAAGAATTTGAACGTCTCTTGTCCTTTTGAGTCTTTTTTGACGAGGCGAATTGGGACCTGCCCTGTCCTCGAAAGGACCGATAACCAGACTGACCCCTCCTCTGTTGGGGCTTGTTTTGTCTGTGTTGCGGTAAGGAAGAGTCCTTACCCTTGGAGTGTTTGATGATTTCATCCAAACGCTCTCCAAACAATCGGTCACGAGAAAAAGGCAAATTGGTTAAGCACTTCTTGGAATGAGAATCTGCTTTCCAGTGTCTCAACCACAGAGCCCTACGCAAAACAACTGAGTTGGCTGACGCCACTGCCGTGCGGCTTGTAGCGTCAAGAACAGCATTAATCGCGTACGACGCGAATGCCGCCATTTGCGAGGTCAATGGTGCTACCTGCGGGGCAAATGCACGTGTGACTGAGTCGACTCGCGCAAGCCCGGCCGTGATAGCTTGGAGTGCCCATACGGCCGCAAAAGAAGGCGCTAATGACGCTCCAATCGCTTCATAGATGGATTTCAGCCAGAGCTCCATCTGCCTGTCAGTGGCATCTTTAAGTGCCGCTCCATCTTCAACAGCAACCAAGGATCTGGCTGCAAGCCTGGAAATTGGAGGATCCACTTTTGGACACTGGGTCCAACCCTTGACCACTTCAGAGGGAAAAGGGTAGCGTGTATCTTTAAGTCGTTTAGGAAAACGCCTTTCAGGATAAGCGTGGGGTTTCTGGATTGCGTCTCTGAAGTCAGCGTGGTCCAGAAAAGTGCTTAATGTACGCTTAGGGTATCTGAAATGGATTCTCTCGTGCTGCGAAGCTGACTCCTCTACAGGAGGAGCTGGTGGGGAAATATTCAACATCTTATTGATGTTAAATATAAGATCATTAACTATTGCGTCACCATCTGGTGTATCTAGATTGAGAGCGGTCCCAGGATCAGAATCCTGATCAGTTAAGTCCGCCTCATCACCCATAGATTCATCCCGCTGGGATCCAGACCATTGAGATGAATGTGAAGGCCCGTCATAACGAGCCCGCTTAGGCTGCCCGGGGCCATCGTCCGAGTCAGAGTCTTCACCCTGAGGTGTAGATGCCCGTCCCGGAGCTAGGAGCTGAGGGG
Source organism: Anomaloglossus baeobatrachus (assembly GCF_048569485.1). Taxonomy (NCBI): domain Eukaryota; kingdom Metazoa; phylum Chordata; class Amphibia; order Anura; family Aromobatidae; genus Anomaloglossus; species Anomaloglossus baeobatrachus. Next base: position 439,578,378 of record NC_134356.1, on the reverse strand, counting down.
GACCAGGGGGCAATACATGCACAGTGTCCGTGGTCTGAAGTACAGGCCTAGCTCGCAATGTGTCAAGAATTTGTGACATAGTGAGAGACATTCTGTCAGCAAAAGCTGCAAACTCAGTTCCTGTCACCTGGACAGCATTCACAGGTGGTACACCCTGGGACACGTCCAGCAGAGGTCCCGACTGTGCAAGCGCCGCAGGGGCCGAGCACTGCATACAATGGGGGTCCGTGGAGCCTGCCGGTAGAAAAGTCCCACATGCGGTGCAGGAAGCATACAATGTCTGTGCCTTGGCACCCTTGCGTTTTACGGGCGACATGCTGCTGGCTCTCTGCATGTGAGAGAGTCTATAGCCAAAGGGCGACCAGCGCTATGTAATACCAAGTATTTGTAGCAACAAAATACTAAGAATACTACGAGCACAAGAGGGGGTGAGCCCTGAGGGCTGCTTACCGCCCGCTGAACAGCGGGTAAGAGGCTGCAGAATGCCTTGTCTGGGTCTCCCCGGCTCCCCTCTGCAGCTCAGCGTGTCAGCAGGAATGGCTGCCGGCTTCTGTGGAGAGGGGCGGTCCGTGGGAGTTCCCAAACAAAAGTGCGGGAACAGTGTCCCCTCTGTGCTGACTGTGAGGGCTGGAGTATGTAAAAACGACTCCAGCCCTCAGCGCTGATGCACTGGCCAGCGTCCCGCCCCTCTCCTGACTGGCAGGTCTGGGGGCGGGAACGAACGAAAGCAGGCCGCAAAAGCCGGGGACTCGAGTTATCAGCGCGGCCGCCGTAAAAGCGCGGGCCGCGCTGAAGTCCCCGGCGCACCGCAAGTGCCAGCCGCGCCGCTGTTCGAGCGGCCGGCGCGACCGAGTTCTAGACGTGGGCAGCGTCCCGCCCCTCTCCTGACTGGCAGGTCTGGGGGCGGGAACGAAAGGAAGCAGGCCGCAAAAGCCGGGGACTGTAGTTATCAGCGCGGCCGCCGTAAAAGCGCAGGCCGCGCTGAAGTCCCCGGCGCACTACAAGTGCCAGCCGCGCCGCAGTCCCAGCGGCCGGCGCGGCCTATTCCCATAAATGTGCCTGCTTCAGCAAAGCTGAATGAGGCCATGGCACAGGCGCCGCAGCGCTGATGTCCCCCGGCGCACTACAACACCCAGCATGCTGCGGTGTGAGCGCCAGATACACGGGGACACAGAGTACCTTGAGGAAGCAGGGCCATGTCCCTGATGTACTCCGCTCCATCCAGCATCTTCTCCAGGGGCTGTAGATGGAGCACGGTCTCTGTGCCTGGAGACCGGTAAATCCCACTTCACCCAGAGCCCTGTAAAAAGGGATGGGGAAGGAATCAGCATGTGGGCTCCTGCCGCCGTACCCGCAATGGGTACCTCAACCTTACAAACACCTCCGACATAAGTGGGGTGAGAAGGGAGCATGCTGGGAGTCTGTATAGACCCTCTTTTCTTCCATCCGACATAGTCAGCAGCTGCTGCTGACTAAAAACAATGGAGCTATGCGTGCGTGTCTGACCTCCTTGCGCACAAAGCTAAAACTGAGGAATCTGTACTCCTACGGGAGGGTGTATAGCCAGAAGGGGAGGGGCCTTACACTTTTAAGTGTAGTTCTTTGTGCGGCCTCCAGAGGCAGTAGCTATACACCCACTGTCTGGGTCTCCCAATTAGGAGCGAAAAAGAAAACCACTTATACAATAAAACATACAAATAGTGATGTAGTGCCAGGAAAAAAAATCTGGATAGTATGCACTGAAAGATTAAATTGCACCAAATATCAGTATATATTTCAACTGAAAACCAATGCTCCACTGATGGGTGTGAATTCACATATTACATCATGCATCCACCGGACACTTTGCATTTTCCCTCCGTGATACTAACTTCCTTTCGCGTGGGGCTTATATATTATATTAACTGAGAAACATCAGGACATTATCCATAATGTAAATGGGAACATTCACATCTCTGAATAATACAGTTAGACTACCAGAAAAAAACAGCAACAATTTAGTCACCTTATAGAATATTTATAGTTTTCATGATCAGAGGACAGGTCTTCAGCCAACACACACAAGACTGCATAGCAGTCCTGCTGAACTCCAGGTTTTAGCAAGGCTTGCAGTTTAGTGTGGATGCTTACCCATCCATCTCCATGGGAGCCAACCCATCCATCTCCATGGGAGCCAACCCATCCATCACTATGGGAGCTCTATACAACACTATGTTGCCATAGTCAGAACATACATGGATAGGCATGTATACCTGAGATTCAGATGGTGGATTTCAAACAAGGCCACATAAAGATAGGACACAAATAAAAAATGATGACTGGAGAAACATGGAATAATTAATGGAGATTGAAATGAAACAGAAAGTTTGAGCAGTTACCTCTAAAGTCCTTTCTTTCACTCTCTCCCAAGAGCTCAGATTTCTTCTCTTCCTCATTTTCACTAAAGGTAGGCATGACTCCAGCCTGAGAAAGAAGGTTCTTCAGCTGGCTACAGAGCAGGTCCAAAAGAGACTGCACCACTTTAGGGCTTAGCTTATCAGCATGAGTCCTATAAAGAAACAGGCATCTATGTATAAACATGAAGGCCAGCTTACTGTATCAAACAAAAGACAAGGTGAGACCTCTCTGAGACGACCTTTTAGAGCAGAGGTCTCAAACACACGGCCCGCAGCCCTTCAGGCTGCTTATTGCGGCCCGTGGACCCGGTAAAGATGGCGGCCGGTGCAGGGGCCACAGCCGCCAGCTATTTATTTCAGCTGACCATTTTGCCGGTGCTGCGCACAGTCAAGTTCTCGCTGCAGAACGCAATAACAGCCGCCTGCCAATCAGAGGCAAGTACCTGCTGCATAGGACCTCAGCTGCTTGCCTGTGATTGGCCAGTGGCTGTTGTGTAGCGAGAACGGTTGTCCGTCTGTTGGTAGAACGTTCAGCGGTGACAGCGGCTGCGATCATTACCGGGTCCATGTACCAGAGTGCTGCCGCCAACGGAACAAAGGACAGATGAGAAGAATGCTTTGGTGTGCGTGTTTCTGTTACTAGCTGAGGCTGCACAGGGTGTGTGTATGTGTTGCTAGCCGAGGCTCAACAGTGTGTGTGTGTGTGTGTGTGTGTGTGTGTGTGTGTGTGTGTGTGTGTGTGTGTGTGTGTGTGTGTGTGTGTCCCCTACATGGGGCTCGTTACTGCAAGAAGGGGTCCTCCATGGGGCACCTTACTACTGGATGGAAATAAGGATGAGCACATTACTACAAAGGGACAAGGATGGGCACATTTTTACATAATGGGGTACAGGATGGGGGGCATGACTACAAGATGTTGGCCAAAATTACTATGTGGTGCTAGCTAACAATGTCACTTTGTCCTGAAAAGAATGCGGCCCCTCAAATTATTTTTTGTCTGATGCGGCCCATACACCCAGCCGAGTTTGAGACTCCTGTTTTAGAGTGCTGTCTCATATGCATCAGCTGATTCCATATTTTTCATTTAATGTTGAAGAAAGCGGTTGTGAATATGAAGCTACGCCATTACCAGGACAAAAATCCCCCCAGCTCTCGAGAATGGTGGGGTCAAAAATTTATAAACAAAAATGTTTAAAGTTTATAGAAAATGAATATTTTTGTTTCTAGCAGTATATTTGTGCAGAATTTTTTCCAGGATTATGTAGGCTGCCATTTTGCCCGAGATGCTACACCAGCAGATCAGATTTGATTTACAGACACATACATACATACACATGTGTTTGCATCACACACACTTTTCTAAATATTTGAAAAATACAAATCTAAAAATTGTGACGTACATTTGTATTCAGCCTCCCCCCCCCTTAGTCAATACTTTGTAGGACCACCTTTCACTGCAATTATTACTGCAAGTCTTTTGGGGTATGTGTCTACCAGCTTTGCACATATAGAGGTTGAGATGTTTACCCATTCTTCTTTGCAAAATAGCTGTAGGTCAGTGAGATTGGATAAAAAGCGTCTGTGTACATCAATTTTCAAGTCTGGTCACAGATGCTCAATGGGATTTAGGTCTGGACTGTGACTGGATTGGTTGAACAGTACTCTGTGAGCTGTTCAAAGCTTGGACTATTTAATTCATTTATGCAAGATATTTTGTTTTAGCCCAACCCAGCTTTACTCTTCTCCACTACTTTATCCCTTGCCTGTCTGGTGTGTTCCTTGGTTTTCATGATGCGGTTTGATCCCCAACAAACCTTTGAGGCCTTCACAGAACAACTGTAGTTACACTGATAATAAATTACACACATGTGGACTCTATTTACTAATTAGATGACTTCTGAAGGCAATTGGTCACTCGAAATTTTATTTAGGGGTATCAGATTAAAGTGGGCTGAAATTCATGTATCATTTCCTTTACACTTCACAAACACTCGCACCTTACTGATGAGGTATGAATACTTTGTGAAGGCACTGTATTGTGTGTTGAGTGACATGTCTTTTTTTGTACACGTACACAGGGAGAGACCTGTCAGTCACTGGCAGCTAGTGAGGAGAAGCTGCAGGGGATCTGCCTGTCAATCTAGTCTCCAGTGTGGCTACTAAACATTGCTTTTCTCTGAAATGCTGTAGCATAGATCAGGCCAGCCCTCAGGCTCCCTTTAGTCTATGCTGAACTAAATAACCATCAAAAATTAGAAATAAAACAAAAACAAAAAAACAAAAAGTAAAAATTGCTTGTGTGCTTTTTAATTGCTGGTGTCACTAATTATATAGAAGAGAAATTAAAGAGGATGGCCACTAACTTTATAGATCACAGCAGATGGGCAAAATATAAGTTTATTGTGAAGGAAGGAAATGAAGAAAAGAATATTCACTGATCAACCCGCCCACCTCTCTGCACTGAAGCAGGCGTGGGGAGAAATGAACATTCATTTACTTTTTACAGCGGGCACACATGTTCGCCCAGCAGCTGCAGTAAGCCAGCAGCAGGGTGATCACAAGTGCCAGCTGTTTAAGGAAACAAATATTCACTGCTTCCCACGCCCATATTCCCAGGCATGGGGAGCAGCCAAAATGCCGGCAGCTGACGTCGCTGTAAATGCGCATACATGACAGTGCTTGCACTGTGTCACAAGATGCAGGAGTTTTAAACTAGAGGAAAGGGAGGGAGGGGTTTGGATGAGTGTGATAGGTGCTGGCTTAGAAGCCAATGCAATGCATGATGGAACTTCTATCAATAGAACACAGGAAGTCAAGAGAGAGCAAGTTATCGATTAACCCCATCAGAGCTGTATCCAGCAATGACTATGTGCTGCCAGACCATGTTAAAAGGCAATAATGCTAAAATAAGATAATGGATGTTTTGAGTGGCACATCATAGCAAGATTTATGGAAAAGAAAAAAAAAAAAAAAGATCAGCTAAAAGGTCTTTTGTGTACATACAAAAAGTCTTTAGATCTTAGATTTCAGCTCATGAAAAATAGGAGCAAAAACAATAGTGTTGTGCTTATATTTTAGTTCAGTGTAATAATTACATAAATCTAAAAGGGTGCCTCCAATGTGAAGGCACGTATAAAATAGATCTGTACACCTCAGCAATAGCCACTTCAACATATATAATATTACCATACATATATTAGTTGTTAACTTCTATTATGTCTTTACAGATCAGTGGCAGATTATAAGAATATACAATTAACCCAATATGCAACACAATATTAGACTGTGAATACCAGACATTTTTACTTTTTTACTTATGTAAGACACAGTTATGAGGGGCAAATACAAAGCAGGTCCTGAGTCACTCAGCCCCGATGTATGTTTTGTCTCGCTTCTTCATGGGGCGTGGGAGAAGCGAGGCAAAATGAAAATCGGGGCTAAGAGACTCAGGACCTGATCTGTATTTGCCCAAAACAACTGCGCCTTAATTATAAAAGTTAACAAATTTGTCATTTTAAAGTTTACATTACATATTGGGTTAATTGTATATTGTCCTCTAATAATCTGCCACTGAGCTGTAATGACATAACAAGAGATTAACAACTAACATTTATACTATTGTGAGGGTAGGCCTGCTGGGCTATAGGTCATATGTTCAGATGTAATAAAATTATCTGTGTATGTAAATAATCAAAATATAGATGTCGTTGCATAATTATCTGTGTGTCGCACAGACGCCATAATATGATTCTAAAGCTGGTGTCACACATAACGACGACGACAACGACGTCGCTGCTACGTCACCATTTTCTGTGACGTTGCAGCGACGTCCCGTCGCTGTCGCTGTGTGTGACATCCAGCAACGACCTGGCCCCTGCTGTGAGGTCGCCGGTCGTTGCTGAATGTCCAGCTTCATTTTTTGGTCGTCACTCTCCCGCTGTGGCACACACATCGCTGTGTGTGACAGCGAGAGAGCGATGAAATGAAGCGATCAGGAGCCGGCACTGGCAGCTGCGGTAAGCTGTAACCAGCGTAAACATCGGGTAACCAAGGGAAGACCTTTCCCTGGTTACCCGATGTTTACGCTGGTTACCAGCCTCCGCTCTTGCTGCCAGTGCCGGCTCCTGCACTGTGACATGTGGCTGCAGTATGCATCGGGTAATTAACCCGATGTATACTGTAGCAAGGAGAGCAAGGAGCCAGCGCTAAGCAGTGCGCGCGGCTCCCTGCTCTCTGCACTGTGACATGTAGCTGCAGCACACATCGGGTTAATTAACCCGATGTGTACTGTACCTAGGAGAGCAAGGAGCCAACGCTAAGCGCGGCTCCCTCACTCTCTGCACATGTAGAACAGCGACGTTATGATCGCTGCTTCTGCTGTGTTTGACAGCTAAGCAGCGATCATAACAGCGACTTACAAGGTCGCTGTTACGTCACCGAAAATGGTGACGTAACAGCGACGTCGTTGTCGCTGTCGCTTAGTGTGACACCAGCTTAAGATGTGTGTACAGTAAGGTGTTAATGCAGATAATGAACAATGAACAAAGAGCTATTTAGAAGAAAATCTGTTATCAGTTAGTTCTCACCATGTGAAATGAGGGATGTGAGATGTGGGAGTTTGACTCCTTGTTCTTGCTCAGCAACGTGTTAACAAGGAAGTATTCAGTAAGCAAGAAATAGGCTGATGATGTACTGTATGAACATTGCTGGATATCTCTAACCAATCAGGGACAATGTTGAACTGAATATCTGTGTGTATTTTATAATATACGGACCAGAAGACCATTGAGCTTCTCCCGAATAGAGACACGTCTCTGTGTGGTTATTGCTCCTCATACATACATCTGCACAGAATGATTTGGACTCAGTCTCTGTGACCTAAATTCCCAACCTTGACACTATTATTATGTATGTTGAAGTGGCTATTGCTGAGGTGCACAGGTCTACTTTATATGTCCTCTCACATTGGAGGCACCCTTTTAAATTTATATATTGTTATTAATGTGGTCTATTTTCAATAAAACTTTTATATATTATTTTGAGTGTTCACTTTGCTTGCCTAGCCCTTTGTATATGACAGCCAAGCCAGTGTTGATATTATGTATTCCTTATAGTGAATATAAGGTACACCAGAGGATAATTAAATGATAGACATAGTTTACCGGTCCCAGACGGATATTTTATTTAACTATGTTTATCTCTGAACCATTGCAGCATTTCAGAGTTGAACATATATAGGTCGAAATCATACCACCATGATCTGATACACGCTTCCCATGAATTGGGCAGCATTTCTCAGCTGTCAGGTTCCCTTTAAGGAATACTGTAGATGTTTTTGCATATGCCTTGATTCTTTGTTCCCCTCCATTTTTCATGATGTACAATTCTCAATAGAACACTCTTGCTCCTATCTAGTGTCAGCAGTGACAGATCAATTACAGAGCTGTGTTCCCTGATGTATACAGCAGTCTGTCTCCTATGTGATGTATACAGCAGTTCCTAGGGTTTCCTATGTGATGTTCACAGCAGAGTGTGAATGTACTCTATATTCCGTAGTTTCAGCCTGTTTTGCCTACTGTATCACTACTCTCTTGTATAAAGCAGAAATAATAGAACAAATTTATCAAACAGTATTAAGGAAAACCTGACTTGGCAGCCGATAGCAACCAATCGCAGCAAAGATTTAAATTTGTCAATAGTAAAACACAAAGTTAAAGCAGCTTTATGATTGGTTGCTATGGGAAGTAAAACTTTTCTTTTAAACTATTTAATCAGTCTTCACATATTTCTTTAACTGCATGGAAAGGGATACAAGTAGCATAGGGCAGGAGTCTGAGAGCTGCCAGAAGAGACTTGACAGATGATAATGTTATCCTGCAGGTCACAGGAAATCAATGACATATCATATCTACATATTAGTGCATGAACTTGACTGATTGTCAGACTGGTGATTACATAACCTAACTTCCAGTAATAAAGGGGAAAAATGCATAGATTCAACTGCAGTGGGATGAAAAATTACATAGCTAACATACTGATGGGAAGTGGGAAAAAAAAGCTATTTTAAAGCCATTTTTAAACCAAATTTGAAAAATACTGTAATAGCTTAAAACTACTCACCCAGTAGTAATTGCCAGGATCTGGAGAAGCCTAGTACTAGCTACTTTAAGGGCCGTGCTCAGCTGAGACACTCCAGACTTGGGCAGTAGCTGGAGAGGTTGCCCAAGCATAGTCTCAGTGCCACAGAGTTGTGACAGAACACTAAGCAGGCCAGTGGAAATGGCAAGAGAAACATCCACTGGCTGATAACGGACACTTAGGGCAAAAACGGTCACCAACAGGAGGCGCTGTTGGGCTTCTGAAATAAGAAAGAACAGGTTATAAATATGTTATAGTACCTATGCTGGTAAAAATCATGATCCACAATCTTTTAGCAAATATGTACCCTGACAGCTGAACTTCAGTTCCCTACCTTTTTCAGATTTTTTGCTTCTCACCAAGAACAGTTTATTAAACCCATTCAGATACTGAAAGCTCATACAGATCTGACATTCTGCACAGATGTAACCAGTCTAATCAATCTTCTGTGAGCTTCAAGCAGATCTGTCACAAAATTTACAATACCAACTTCATGCATTACCAAACAGATCTTAGTGCTTTTGAGGCTGGTTGACTTACTTTGAATATCCACATCAAAAAGGCTGTATAACTTAATGTCCTGAGCTGGAATTGGAGAGGGCTATAGCGATGGATTTAGTTAAAAAGAGACATTCACATATTACATATTTTTGCAACAGACCAGTCTGACCGGTCAGAAAATGTTGGCTCTTAAACAGGATTGGAATGAAAGGTGTTATCAAGCTACTACAATCGTATGGTTTCCCTTCTGATGGCCAAGTCCCTCCCATTGGAAGTACTGCAGCTGGTGATCACTTTGTAAGATATGCATTTCTCCATACAACAGGGAATTTCTCTTTGTTACTGGTTAGTGTGTATGTACCTCCTCAATTTGTTTGTGCCTTCATGGAGTTAATTTAAAAAAAAACAAAAAACTGCATCGTTATCTTGCAGCCCAATATTGTGCAGGGAAAACTTCAATGCGGTGCTTGCTTCACTGGATAAGACAAGTAAGGTGGGGCACCAGACACTGCTTCTATACACTTGAATGCTTAGTGCCACATATAACGGATGTGTGGGGATGGAAATGTGCCGACCACCAGATGTTCTCCTTCTACTCAATGGTATATAAATCTTTTTCCAGAATTGACATGGCCTTTGCACCACCAGTCTTATTGCCAACAATATTAAATATTAATAATGCTCTCTGAAGAACCTCTGACTAATCAGTCCACAATGCTTGTAAAGACTATAGGGTTCAAAAGAAGGATTTTTGTGTACTAACCGTAAAATCTCTTTCTCTGGGTCTTCATTGGGGGACACAGGGCCGTGGCTATGCTGCTGCCACTAGGAGGCTGACACTAAGTAGACAAAAAAAGTTAGCTCCTCCCTAGCAGTGTACACCCCGAGCCGGAGGCGGCCTTAACTCAGTTTAGTGCACAAGCAGTAGGAGGAGTACCAAAACAACCACACATAAGTCGAGGTAGTAACTATAACAAAGTCGCCGTGCGACAAGTGGCCTGGGAACATGGACCACTGAAATAGGCAGGCAATATGTAACAACAAACCAAAAAGAAGCAGGGTGGGCGCTGTGTCCCTCAATGAAGACTCAGAGAAAGATTTTACAGTGAGTACACGAAAATCCTTCTCTTTCGTTTTATTGGGGGACACATAACCGTGGGACATCCAAAAGCAGTCCCTGGGTGGGAAGAAGGCAAGCACTGGAGATAGGCAGGAAACAGGTTCCACTGTCGGGCTTGCCCAAGACCTAAATGCACTTCTCTTGTTACAGGTGTGCTACTGCCGCCTGCAAAACCTTTCTCCCAAGACTGGCATCTGCCGACGCTTGGGTGTGAACACGGTAGAACCTAGCAAAGGTATGCAGACTAGACCAGGTGGCGGCCCTGCAGACATGGCCGGCCGACGTCTGATGTCTAATCGCCCAAGAGGCTGCCACTGCACGGGTAGAGTGCGCCTTTACTCCCCGCAGCGGAGATCCGTCCTTCATCCGATAGGCCTCAAATATGGTGGAACGGATCCATCTGGCAATCGTGGCCTTGGATGGCATGCCCCTCTTGGGACCGGATGGAAGGATGAAGAGACTGTCGGTCTTACAGAAAGGTGCGGTCCTGGAGACAAATTCTGAGACCTCGTACCAGGTCCAAAGTGTGCAAGGCCCTTTCCAGGCCGAGATAAGGACCAGGACAGAATGACGGAAGCACAATCTCCTCATTTAGATGGAACGGCGAGACCACCGTGGGCAGAAAAGAGGGGTCCGGCCGGAGCACCACCTTGTCCTGGTGGAAGACGAAAAAGGGGGAACGACAAGAAAGCGCTGTCAGCTCTAACGATCTTCGTAAAGAAGTGATGGCGACGAGGAGCACCACTTTCTAAGACAGGTGAGAAAAGGAAGAATCTCGAAACGGAGGAACTTGAAGCGAACCCAGCACTAGATTAAGGTCCCACGGTTCTAGTGGACGACGATACGGCGGAGCGAGATGGGCGACTCCCTGGATGAAGGTCTTGATCTGCGGGCGAGAGGCCTCTGAAACAGAATTGACAGAGACGACACTTGGCCTTTAAGCGTGGCGAGCAAGAGACCCTCATCCAGACCTGACTGCAAGAATGCCAGCAATGAAGGAAGGGAGAAGGAGAAAGGAGAAGAGATGTTGTGCTCCTCACACCACCAGAGGAAGACTCTCCACATGTGGTAATAGATCCTCGAAGAAGATGGCTTCCCGGCCTTAATCATTGTCTGTATCACCCTTGTCGAAAAGCCTGCCTGAGCTAGTACCCAGGATTCAATAGCAAGGCCGTCAACTTTAGGACTTCTGAGTTCTGGTGGAAGAGAGGGCCCTGCCACAGAAGATCTGGACGGTCTGGAAGGCGCCACGGGGCGTCTGCGAGGAGCTGAGTGAGTTCCGCGAACCATGCTCGTCTGGGCCACTCTGGAGTCTCCTTCCGCCTTGATCTTCTTGAGAACCTTCGGGATCAGGGGAAGCAGTGGGAAGATGTACGGAAGCCTGAACTGGCTCCACGACAGGGTGAGGGCGTCGACACCTAGCGCCAGGTGGTCGCGGCACCGCGCGATGAACCGTGGAACTTGATAGTTGAATCGGGAGGTCATTCATAGTTTCATAGTTTTTAAGGTTGAAGGGAGACTCTAAGTCCATCTAGTTCAACCCGTAGCCTAACATGTTGATCCAGAGGAAGGCAAAAAAACCCCAATGTGTCAAATAAGCTCCAATGGGGAAAAAAATTCCTTCCTGACTCCACATACGGCAATCAGACTAGTTCCCTGGATCAACACCCTGTCATAAAATCCAATATACATAACTGGTAATATTATATTTTTCAATTAATGCGATCAGGCTCTGCTTAAATTTTACTTGTGAATCCCTCAATACAACATCATACGGCAGAGAGCTCCATAGTCTCACTGCTCGTACAGTAAAGAGTCCTCATCTGTGATTATGATTAAACATTCTTTCCTCAAGACGTAGCGGATGCCCCCGTGTTCCAGTCGCAGGCCTAGGTGTAAAGAGATCTTTGGAAAGGTCTCTGTACTGTCCCCTCATATATTTATACATTGTGATTAGATCCCCCTAAGCCTTTGTTTTTCCTAACTAACTAACCCCAAGTTTAATAACCTGTCTTGGTATTGCAGCCCACCCATTCCTCTAATAATCTTGGTCGCTCTTCTATCTACCTGTAAGATTATGCTATTTATAACCTTCTATACTTTTGCTAACAAGAAATGCATCCATTCCTCTCTTAAATTCATTCAGTGAGTTGGCCATCACCACTTCCTCAGGAAGAGAGTTCCAGAGCCTCACTGCTCTTACCGTGAAGAACCCTCTTCTATGCTGATGTAGGAATTTTCTTTCCTCCAATCAAAAAGAATGCCCCCTTGTTCTTGTCATAGTCCTTGGTACAAACAGATCATGGGAGAGATCTCTATATGGCCCTCTGATATATTTGTACATATTTATTAGGTCTCCCCCAAGTCTTCTCTTTTCTAGAGTAAATAGACCTAGTTTTGATAACCTTTCCGTGTATTGTAATGCACCCATTCCATTTATTATTTTAGTAGCCCGCCTCTGAACCCTTTCAAGTTCAGTAATGTCTTTCTTCAGCACCGGCGCCCAAAATTGCACACAATACTCCAAGTGTGGTCTGACTAGTGATTTGTACAGAGGGAGAATGATGTTTTCATCTCGTGCCCCCAGACCTCTTCTAATGCATCCCATCACCCTATTTGCTTTGGTGGCTGCTGCCCGACACTGGGCACTCCAATTTAGATTCTTATTCACTAAGATGCCTAAGTCTTTTTCCATGTCTGATTTCCCCAGCAGTTTCCCATTTAGTAAGTAATCGTAGCATCTGTTTCTCCTTCCCATGTGCATAACCTTACACTTATCTGTGTTAAACCTCATTTGCCATTTTTTAGCCCAATTCTCCAATTTACTCAAGTCCATCTGTAGTTGCAAACTGTCCTCCTTTGTGTTAACTACCTTACATAGTTTTGTATCATCTGCAAATACTGATATTTTACTCTGTAAACCATCCACCAGATCATTAATAAATATATTAAATAGTAGGGGGCCCAATACAGACCCCTGTGGCACCCCACTAGTAACCCTGGCCCAATCTGAGTATGCACCATTAATAACCACTCTTTGTTTTCTACCACTAAGCCAGCTACCTACCCATCTACACACATTTTCCCCGAGCCCAAGCTTTCTCATTTTACTTAGCAGTCTTTTATGTGGGACAGTGTCAAATGCTTTACTGAAGTCGAGATAAATGACATCCAATGATTCTCCTCGGTCCATGTGAGAGCTTACATCCTCATAGAAGCTGATCAGGTTAGTTTGACAGGAGCGATCCTTCATAAATCCATGTTGATATGGAGTTAAACAGTTATTAACATTGAGACATTCCATAATAGTATCCCTTAAAAACCCTTCAAACATTTTACCCACAACAGATGTTAAGCTTACCGGCCTATAGTTTCCAGGTTCCCTTTTGCACCCTTTTTTGAATATTGGTACCACATTTGCTAGCCGCCAATCCAGTGGAACAGACCCAGTTTCTATAGAGTCTTTAAATAAAAGGAATAGAGGCCTGTCTATCACATTACTTAACTCCCTTAATACCCGAGGGTGAATGCCATCAGGGCCTGGTGATTTGTCAATTTTAATGTTACTAAGTCGGTTCTGCACTTGTTCCTGGGTTAGGCAGGTCATACTTAACGGGGCATTTACATGATCACTCTGCATTTCCCCTGGCATATGCTTTTCCTGTGTGAACACAGTTGAGAAAAAAGTATTTAAAACATTTGCTTTTCCCACATCGCTTTCTATGATTTTACCCTCATTATTCTTTAAAGGGCCAACACCATCAATTTTAATCTTTTTTCTGTTTATATAATTAAAGAATAGTTTGGGATTTGTTTTGCTTTCCTTAGCAATGAGTCTCTCAGTTTCTACTTTTGCTAAATATATTTGTTTTTTACACATTTTATTTTTTTCTCTATATATTTTTAATGCTTCCTCGCTGCCTTCTTGTTTTAGCTTTTTAAATGCCTTTTTCTTATTATTCATTGCCCCTTTTACATCCTTATTAAGCCACATTGGTTTTCTCCTGTTCCTAGCCCTTTTATTTCTGTATGGTATGGCTAGCTCGCAGTGGGTGTTTAATACCGATTTAAAAATTTCCCACTTATTTTCTGTGCTCCCATTTTTGAGGACATTGTCCCAATCAATTTGGCGAAGGTCTTCTCTAAGTTGATCAAACTTTGCTTTCCTGAAATTCAGCGTTTTTGTAACCCCCCTCCAAGGGACCTTACTAAAGGACAAGTGGAATTGTATTATATTGTGGTCACTATTCCCTAGGTGCCCATCCACTCGTACGTCTGTTATTCTATCTGGTCTGTTGCTTAAAATTAAGTCCAGAAGGGCTGCCCCTCTAGTTGGGCCCGGCACAAGTTGGGACAGATAATTATCCTTAGTTACTGACAGAAACCGGTTTCCTTTCTGAGATACACAGGTTTCAGTTTCCCAGTCTATATCGGGGTAATTGAAGTCCCCCATAATAATCACCTCATTGTGATTTGCTGCTTTGTCTATTTGTTTCAATAATACATTTTCAGTGGTTTCTGTTATATTTGGTGGCTTATAACAAACCCCTATGAGGATTTTATTAGTTTTCCCTCCTTGTATCTCCACCCATAGAGACTCCACCTCTTCATTTCCCTCTTGAATATCTTCTCTTAGTCTGGGCTTTAAACTGGACTTTATATATAGACAGACTCCACCCCCTTTCCTTTTTTTACGATCCCTCCTAAACAATTCATATCCTTGCAGGTTAGCCGCCCAGTCATAACTATCATCTAACCATGTCTCAGTTATTCCTACTATGTCGTATTTCTCCTCATACATTACCAGCTCCAGTTCCTCCATCTTATTGGTCAGGCTTCTTGCATTGGTCAGCATGCAGGAAAGAAGTTTTGCTCCCCTTTTCTCAGCTTCCTTCTTAGTACCCTGTCTTGGGTCCTCTTTACGGCATCTAGTATCCTTGATTAGTTTGTCCTTCTGCTGCATGTTCTTGTCTGCTGTTTTTTCTCCCATCCCCTCTTCTTCTAGTTTAAAGCCCTCCTTATGAGTGTGGCAAGCCTTCTGGCGAACGTGTGTTTCCCAGGTTTTGTGAGGTGTATCCCGTCTCTTGCGAGAAGTCCATCGTAGAGGTAATTCACTCCATGGTCTAAGAATCCAAATCCTTGCTGCCTGCACCACCGTCGTAGCCAGTTGTTCAAATCTAGTATCCTATTCCATCTTCTGACACCATGGCCATCGACTGGGAGGATTGATGAGAAAACAACCTGTACGTTCCGTTCCTTTATTTTCTTCCCCAGAATTTCAAAGTCTTCACAAATAGTTGGCAGATCATTTCTTGCCGTGTCGTTTGTTCCTACATGTATCAATAGGAACGGGTATTCGTCCTTGGATCCGAGGATAGTTGGTATCCTGTTGGCCACATCCTTGATTTTTGCTCCAGGGAGGCAGCATACTTCTCGTGCGGTTATGTCCGGCCTGCAGATAGTTGCCTCCGTGCCTCTTAGTAGTGAGTCGCCCATAACTACCACTCTTCTTTTCTTTCTGGACGCACTGCTTGTTGCTCCTGAGTGCTTTTGAGTGTCTTTTGTTTCTGCTTTTGTTGACAAAGTAACTTCTTTTGATGATACTGTGTCTTCTCCTGTAGAGACGGTATCATCCTGAGCTGTGCCATTTTCGTTCTCCAGCATGAGGGCTTCATATTGGTTGCTAAGCTGTGTGGGTGGTGCCGACCACTTGATCCGCTGGCTTCTTTTGGTCACATGTGTCCACTTTTCAGCCTCTGTATGTGTTCTGAAGCTTTTCTCACTTTCCATATCCTGAATTGTTGCTTCTGCCTCGTCCAAGAAGTCCTCATGTTCTTTAATTAGCTTCAAAGTTGCTATTCTTTCTTCCAGTTCCCGCACCTTTTCCTCTAAGAGGGCAACAAGTTTGCACTTTTGACAGGTGAAGTTGAATTTCTTGTGCGGCAGATCCGTAAACATGTAGCATGTGTTGCAGGTGACCATGTGGATTTTCTTCTCTTCCATAATGCTGATGTAGCGTATGACAGGCGAAAGTCGCGCGCCGTCAGGTTTTGCGATGTCCTCAAACAGCGAGACCCGGCAAGTCCCAGCAATCGATCAGCTTACGGCGACTCTTCTCTTCTTAAACAGCTACAGTTATCACCACTATGAGATTGTGTTAAAACTATGCCACACTTATCTTCAGTCGCCTCCCTTTACTTCAGTACCTCGCACTCTCAGCACCTCGCTAGCTCTGGCTGGTTTATATAGTTCTACAAGGACTACTAGAAGCTGCTAGAAGCTTCTAGAAACAGGTGTGGCTAATACTACTGACTAAATCACTAGACACACTTTTTTTTTTTTTTTTGCTTTTTCACAGTACCCCAGACAAACACAGACAACAAATCCCTAATGAAATTAAACAGTTACAGTTATCACCACTATGAGATTGTGTTAAAACTATGCCACACTTATCTTCAGTCGCCTCCCTTTACTTCAGTACCTCGCACTCTCCCGGTCCACGTCCGGAGTCCTCCATCTGCCGGAGATCTGGCTGAAAACTTCCCTGTTGAGGGACCATTCGCCTGAAGCGTGGCCTTCCCTGCTGAGGAAATCGGCCGCCCAATTGTCCACGCCAGGGATGTGTACTGCCGAGATTAGGGAGTGATGAGACCCGGCCCAGTGCAAGATATTCTTGACCTCTCTCATCGCCATGACACTCCTTGTGCCTCCCTGGTGGATGATGTACGCCACCGCCGTGGCATTGTCCGACTGGATCCTGACTGGGCAACCCTGTACTAGGTGCTGAAATTGTAGCAAGGCTAACCGGATGGCTCTGATCTCCAGAATGTTGAGAGGGAGACAACTCTCTTGAGGTGTCCAGCGGCTTTGTGCTGTGTGATGGTGGAATACCGCACCCCAGCCTTGGAGACTGGCGTCGGTGGTCACTATCCTCCAGTGGAGAAGAAGAAAGGATCTTCCTAGTGAGAGGTTGCGAAGACTGGTCCACCAACGAAGTGAGTGGCGGGTCTCCAGGGATAGACGGAACCTACGGTCCAGAGAAAAGGGAGACTTGTCCCACTTCTTCAGCAAGGCCAGCTGGAGAGGCTGAAGATGAAACTGGGCAAAGGGTACCGCCTCTATCGCCGCCACCATCTGACTGAGGACTCGTATACCAAACCTGATGGAAACCGGGCGTGGATGGCAGAGAGTATGGAGGCATCGGTGATCTGAACACCAAGACGACAGTCCTCGAAGGAAGAACCCTTGACCAGCATGTCGGTCCAGTACGGAAGGACCATAACACCTCTGGATGGTAGGATGGACATGGCAGCGCCATGACCTTTGTAAGCACTCTGGGGGTAGATGCGAGGCCGAAGGGTAGAGCCGTGAACTGGAAGTGGTCCTCTGCTATCGCAAGACGGAGGAACTGTTGGTGGGATGGATGCGTCTTGAAAGGTTGAGGTGGGAAGTTGAAGCTGCGAAAGGACTGGAACCGAGCGGCGAGACGACGATTCTGGATGCGTTTGGGCCAAAATTGGGGAAGAGAGGTACTCTTTCCTCCCGTAGCCTCGGAGATTAACTGGTCTAGCCTATCTCCGAAAAGACGTTCACCTAAGAAGGGAAGGGACTCTTTAAAGGCCGCATCCACATTCCAGGTCCTGAGCCAGCGGGCTCGACGGATGGCCACACTGTTGCTAGAGGCCTGGGCCGCGCAGTTGGGAGATGCCAGGGCTGCGTTGAGAAGGTACTCACCCGAGATGTTAACCAGTTCCGGATCGGCAGAGATGGTACGGAGTCCGCTGCGTAGGGTGTCCGCCCAGGACATCAGCGCCTTTGTAACCGAAGCCAAGGCAAGGGCCAGGGAAAAGGATGCAGAACGGGCCAACCTGTCAATGGTACAGTACGTGTGGAGTCCCTGAGAGACGTACCGTTAGGGATGAGGAGTCAGGCGGGACACTGGTGGGTCGACCACAGGGGAGCATGCCCATTCTCTTCGGAGCCCATCGGGGAAGGGATAATGTAAATGAATGGACTTACCGCTGGTAAACGCTGTGTCCGGTAGTTTCCTGTGATTGCGCAGTAACTCAGCGAACTCTGGATGTCCACTGAATGCATTATGGGCCCGCCTCGTCCGTTTAAAGGAGACTTGGGTGCTCTGAGAGGAGACGGGGTCTGTCTGTACCTTCATAGTCTGATTCACCGCTTCTACCAAGCTATCCACCATGCGCCAAACATCAGCCGCCTGCTCGAAATCCAGCAGAGGTGCTACATCTGAGTCATCACCAGAGAGGTCGGAGGACTCCAGGAGGAGTGGTAGTCTGGACCTGGGGATGAGGGTGAAGCCTGGGAAGACGCTGAAGACGAGACCTGGCGGGTCCGCTTCTGAGCAGTGGATGAGGTCCCTGGCACGGGGCTCACCTCCTCCTGAGGAGATTGCGCTAGGCCTGTGGAGGTATGGCCGAGCGTCGGCAGGAGGCGCGGCGTTTGCGTAACGATCCGAGAGGCCTCAGCGAGGGAATCTACGGACTGAAACCGGGACGGCAACCAGTCAGGAGGAGGCGGGACGCTGACTCCTGCAGGATCGGAGGCTACAGCGGCAGCATCTGAGGCGTCGGTGGAGGTGTCCTGCGGAGGCTGCGGGTCTGCAGAACAGCCGGAGCATAGCGGAACGTCCTGGCCTAGAAGGAATTTGGCTTTTGCAGGCGGAGCACGCGAAACAAGGCAAAGGGGGCCTGCTTGGATCGGGCGGAACTAGGATTAGGCATGGGGTGCCATGGAACTCTCACTGGGGCTGCTAGGAAGGAGACAGGATAGCGACAAACCAGTCACTAAAATAAAGAGAGGGCTACCTAGTGAGGGCTAACTCTGTAGGAGCCATGCTTACCCAGGTCCTGTGTGCTGCCCACTATTCCAGGGAGAGGGATCCAGGTCACACCGGAGCCAGGAGGAAAAACTGGAGCGCTGAAGCCTCAGCAGACCGGGTGTTTTTTGTGTTTTTTTTGCAGGATAAAGATGGACACTGAAAGAGGATGGAGGAGGGGCTGAGAAGAGCGCGAAAAAAACGCATCCACCGCCCACCCTGTGATGCCTGGAGGCTGAGTGGTGGGCGGAGTTGGGGGCGGAACGGACGGCAGCCAATAGCGCTGCAGCGGGGGGCGTGGCTGGGACGCAGGGAGACTAGGCAGAGACCGGGGCCTAAATTTTGGAGCTGCCGGAGCGGAAGAAGGTAGAGACAAGCGGTCCTACCTGAGATCAGTGGCACCGCACCAGCGATGTCCGGTGTGCAGGTAGGAAGCTCTGCACATGTGCCAGTGCGCTCAGCACACTGATGGTAGTGCTGCGCGCCCCAGGGAAGCCGAGGGTGGAGAGGCAGGGAGGTGGACGCCTGGTGGGAGGTGAGAGACTCCGTCCAAATGCAGGCAGCGATGCGGGCCCCATCAGAAATCCAGAATGCTTTTGGGGTAATACCGCAGGGTGGATCAGAGGTGCCCATGAAAGATCTGTCCCACATGCAATCCCGGGAGTGGTATTGCGGGAAAGGACGGGGGAGAGGACCCGACATCTCAAGCCTCTGCAACCATGGGGAGTGGTACCCACAGGGATGGAGAGGATGAGGGATGAAAATAAACTACACCTGCAGAAATAGAAAAAAACAGGAATGAAAGCAATGAGCGTCGCCGAGAAAAAATAAAAAATACGCAAGGAATCAAGTGGCTGAGGGGGGCAGAGACGGCCCACATCAGCCTCCTATGACACTAAGCAAAAACTGAGTTAGGTCCGCCTCCGGCTCAGGGTGTATACTGCTAGGGAGGAGCTAACTTTGACAGCAGCATAACCCACTTTCCTGTGTCCCCCAATGAAACGAAAGAGAAATTATATTTATCTAAATTTACTTGGTAATTAGGGTGTTTATAAAGTTGCAATTAGGGTACATGCCCACAATCAGGGTTCACCGTGATTTAGATGCAGTGTGTTTTCACTGCGTCCAAAACGCTGCGTTTTACAGTGTAAGCAGAGTGGATGGGTTATCTCGAAATCCGAAGCCCACTGTGCTTATTTTTCTCGCAGCGAAAACTGACCTGCGGCGACTCTAACCGAGCCGCAGCATATCAAGTCTTTGCTGCGGAGACGCAGGTGTTCTCCGCAAGGAAAACACAGAAAGACCGCAACTGCCCGAGCATGGATCGTGGGGACAAGCAGCTGCGGTTTCCTGCGGAGGAGACTCGCTGCCCGCAGGTCAGGACCTGCCGCGTCCAGGACGCAGCGAGTCCTGATCGTGTGCACATACCCTTAAGGGAGCTGTTCTGTCTGGAGTGACAGATCAAAGACAGTTTCTCCAGGAATGGAAGTCCATCTAGATCTCTAAAGTTCAAAAAGCTGAGCAAACATTACATAAACTTTCCCAAGTAACAAACCCAGAAAAGGTTTCTGCCAAAAGAGGCAGCAATCTTTGAACCTGTTGCTAAGAATGGGAATATATCAGCATATCTGGCCTTTCTAGAGAGATCTCCCATCTCCCACCTTGTATTAATCTGTAGGGAGTTCTCAAGTTCACAGCTTCTCAAAGTTCTATAAGGTTTATACTTTCACCTCAGCAGATGCGAGTCTGGGCAGAAGGAACTTGACGTGCTTTGGGATGTCTCATGGTTTCTGGTGTCCTCCAGTGAAGTGTCTGAGAAATCACCGTTTTATCAGCAGTACACTATCATTACAGGGCTAGAAAACCTACTGCCATGTAGTCCTCCATATTCATGAGCACTGCTTAATCCTAACCCACCAATGTGATGATTGGAAACTTTCATGTACATTGTACATGAGCACAAAGCTGCCAATCGGTGGTGTGGGCAGGATTATACAGAGCTCAGCATTCAGAGAAGTGCTAAATCTACAGCAGAGAAAACACAATATCAAAATTACATCAAGCAGCTCAGTAAGTGACAAATACCTAGAAGCAGGGTATTTGCTGCCACATCCTACTGCTCTCAGATGGGATAGCACAAACCTGGTAAGAGATTATCAAAAAAAAAAAAAATAAAGTCTGTAAACCTGACTGAAATCTAAGAATTTTATGAGTGCAACTAAATAGAGAAAGCTTATGAGTCCAAATGTACTGAGTCCCAGTTTGCCCAGCCACACATTGTACTGACCAGTAAGAAATCTCAGCAGCAGCAAAGATAAGCGACTCTCAGGAAACGTCCATCAGACTACATTAGCAAAGATTCAGCAACAGGGGAGAGGGACACTGAGGAGCTGTCAATCAAGCTAGGTGGGCGAGACTGATTTTAAACTTTCATAAAGGATTATGCAGTCACTCACATGGATTTTCAAAGTAAGTGCACCAGCCAAGGTACAAGGAAATACATTTTAAATTAGACAGATTTAAGCTTTTTTTAATAATTTTTCCTTCTTTCTAGTAATGTACATATAAACATATTGGAATACACTCAATAAATGAGCTTAAACTCAGGCAACTTACCCACATGGTGTCGGTTTGTCTGCAGAGCCCTGTCCAGCGTGGCAGAAAGCTGCTGATAGATTTTGTGCACAGCTTTTTGGATCTCAACCTGTATGCTCCTTTTTGAAGCCCGTATTCCATCCTGAAGACAATACAAAACATTATACAAAAACACATAAACAAGTCCTAGTCATTAATATGCTGTGAATAATTTTGTCTATGATGAGCAAATGCATTTTTCTACATGTAACAAAAAGAAGTGCTGCAAAACAGATACAATAACTTATTTATCATTTTAAAAACCAGTGATATCAGAAATTTTGACTCCTGGGAATCCAGGTGCAAATATGCTACAACCAATTGCAAAAATAAGTATCTCTCTATTTCTGATAGACTCTGGTCAGATTTTCTCTCACAGGTGAATGAGCGGATTCATATACGTCCTTGGCCGTGCCTGACCCTTTAACGTGGGCGTGCGCTACGAGTCTGCATTATTTCCCGTACATGTCTGCTGATCTGATCAGCAGACATGCACAAGTAACAGGAACTGGTGAATCTCTGATCCACCCATGCTTGTTAACCCCTTAGATTGTGCTGTCAAACGCGGACAGCACGATGTAACGTGCTGCGGCGTGGATAGCGCTGTTCTCCGCAACCATCAGCAGTCCTGTCACGCGGCTTTTGGAAGAAGGGAGGAAAAAATGAAAAACAGAAAACTGTCCGGGTGTGACACAGTTTAAGAAAATCTATCAGGCTCCCAGTCCTTCCTAAGCTGTCGCAATAACTTTATATAAGGCTTCTCCTGGATTTTAAGCAGGTCCTAACCTTGATCCACCCTCGCCTCTTAGCTGCGCATGCCTGCTGATCAGATCAGCCGGCATGTGCGGGGGAAAAATGCGGCCTTGCAGCGCAAGCCCAAATTAAAAGCACAGGTACGGCCTTGGACATATTAGTATGTCCAAGGTTGTGAAGGTGTTAAAGAGCCACTCCAGCATATTTGTTTTCTTTTTCAGCGCTGGAGTAGCGTTTTAAATGTAAGTTCGCTGCACCCGGTATTAAACTCACTAGACATTGTATTCATCCTTATTCGGCGCCTGTAACATCTGTCTGGCTGGAAGTCAGAATTTACGTCACAAGTGCTCAATGTAACAGAACCAGAGCTACATACATGTGACCTCTAGCATACTATATGAAGCAATGGAGCTGCTGGCAGGTCACAAATCTCCACAGACTGACGAGAGCGCCGCTGGAAACAGATGAAGATGGTAGCAGGTGGATGTAAGACTGGGGGCATTGGACTTACCACTACAGAGGTGCAATAAAAAAAAAAAAAAAATAGATATACTATAGTGGTGCTTTAAAGAATGCTCAAACTGGCTGGTGGCTTTGACTGCAAGGAGACACATCAACCACATGCTGTTAGTTGACGTTTGTTGTCCTGCAAAGTTTAGATTACTTGTAGTTGAATTTACAAGAGATATCTCAGCGTTAGAAACAAAACTAACATGTATATAAGTGGTATCTCAGCAGGGTAGATAATTAGTAAAACTTGGCTTTTAATAGTACACAATTAAAAAGGTATCCAATGACATACAAAAACACTAACAGAGAAAAGATGTAGAGTTGGCTACAAATACAGGTGACAAGGGCTATGGCAAAAAACACAACCTTCTCCCTCTCACTGTTGAGGTCCCTCAAGGTTCAGTCCCTGGCCCTCTTCTTTTCTCCCTCTACACTGCCCCAATTGGACAGACCATCAGCAGATTTGGCCTCCAGTATCATCTTTATGCTGATGACACACAACAATGAAGGGAATTTTGTTTACTTACCGTAAATTCCTTTTCTTCTAGCTCCTATTGGGAGACCCAGACAATTGGGGTGTATAGCTTCTGCCTCCGGAGGCCACACAAAGTATTACACTTAAAAGTGTAAACCCCTCCCCTCTGCCTATACACCCCCCCGTGCATCATGGGCTCCTCAGTTTTGGTGCAAAAGCAGGAAGGAGGAAACTTATAAATTGGTCTAAGGTAAATTCAATCCGAAGGATGTTCGGAGAACTGAAAACCATGAACCAAGAACAATTCAACATGAACAACATGTGTACACAAAAGAACAACAGCCCGAAGGGAACAGGGGCGGGTGCTGGGTCTCCCAATAGGAGCTAGAAGAAAAGGAATTTACGGTAAGTAAACAAAATTCCCTTCTTCTTTGTCGCTCCATTGGGAGACCCAGACAATTGGGACGTCCAAAAGCAGTCCCTGGGTGGGTAAAAGAATACCTCGGTAAAAGAGCCGTAAAACGGCCCCTTCCTACAGGTGGGCAACCGCCGCCTGAAGGACTCGCCTACCTAGGCTGCCATCTGCCGAAGCGTAGGTATGCACCTGATAGTGTTTCGTGAAAGTGTGCAGACTCGACCAGGTAGCCGCCTGACACACCTGCTGAGCCGTAGCCTGGTGCCGCAATGCCCAGGACGCCCCCACGGCTCTGGTAGAATGGGCTTTCAGCCCTGAAGGAACCGGAAGCCCAGAAGAACGGTAGGCTTCAAGAATTGGTTCCTTGATCCACCGAGCCAAGGTTGACTTGGAAGCCTGCGACCCTTTACGCTGGCCAGCGACAAGGACAAAGAGCGCATCCGAGCGGCGCAGGGGCGCCGTACGAGAAATGTAGAGTCTGAGTGCTCTCACAAGATCTAACAAGTGCAAATCCTTTTCACATTGGTGAACTGGATGAGGGCAAAAGGAAGGTAAGGAGATATCCTGATTGAGATGAAAAGGGGATACCACCTTAGGGAGAAATTCCGGAACCGGACGCAGAACCACCTTGTCCTGGTGAAACACCAGGAAGGGGGCTTTGCATGACAGTGCAGCTAGCTCAGACACTCTGCGAAGTGATGTGACTGCCACTAGGAAGACCACCTTCTGCGAAAGGCGTGAAAGAGAAATATCCCTCATTGGCTCGAAAGGTGGTTTCTGAAGAGCCGTTAGCACCCTGTTCAGATCCCAGGGTTCTAGCGGACGCTTGTAAGGAGGGACTATGTGGCAAACCCCCTGCAGGAACGTGCGTACCTGTGGAAGCCTGGCTAGACGCTTTTGAAAAAACACAGAGAGCGCCGAGACTTGTCCCTTAAGAGAGCCGAGAGACAAACCCTTTTCCATTCCGGATTGAAGGAAGGACAGAAAAGTGGGCAAGGCAAATGGCCAGGGAGTAAAACCCTGATCAGAGCACCAGGATAAGAAGATCCTCCACGTCCTGTGGTAGATCTTGGCGGACGTTGGTTTCCTGGCCTGTCTCATAGTGGCAATGACCTCTTGAGATAACCCTGAAGACGCTAGGATCCAGGACTCAATGGCCACACAGTCAGGTTGAGGGCCGCAGAATTCAGATGGAAAAATGGCCCTTGAGACAGCAAGTCTGGTCGGTCTGGTAGTGCCCACGGTTGGCCCACCGTGAGATGCCACAGATCCGGGTACCACGACCTCCTCGGCCAGTCTGGGGCGATGAGGATGGCGCGGCGGCAGTCGGACCTGATCTTGCGTAACACTCTGGGCAGCAGTGCCAGAGGAGGAAATACATAAGGCAGTCGAAACTGCGACCAATCCTGAACTAATGCGTCTGCCGCCAGAGCTCTGTGATCTTGAGACCGTGCCATGAATGCCGGTACCTTGTTGTTGTGCCGGGACGCCATTAGGTCGACGTCCGGCTTCCCCCAGCGGCAACAGATCTCTTGAAACACGTCCGGGTGAAGAGACCATTCCCCTGCGTCCATGCCCTGGCGACTGAGAAAGTCTGCTTCCCAGTTTTCTACGCCCGGGATGTGAACTGCGGAGATGGTGGAGGCTGTGGCTTCCACCCACAGCAGAATCCGCCGAACTTCCTGGAAGGCTTGCCGACTGCGTGTGCCGCCTTGGTGGTTGATGTATGCCACCGCCGTGGCGTTGTCCGACTGAATTCGGATCTGCCTGCCTTCCAGCCACGGCTGGAACGCCTTTAGGGCTAGATACACTGCCCTTATCTCCAGAACATTGATCTGAAGGGAGGACTCTGGCTGAGTCCAGGTACCCCGAGCCCTGTGGTGGAGGAAGACCGCTCCCCACCCTGACAGACTCGCGTCCGTCGTGACCACAGCCCAGGATGGGGGCAGGAAGGATTTCCCCTTCGACAAAGAAGTGGGAAGAAGCCACCACTGAAGGGAGGCCTTGGCTGCCCGAGAAAGGGAGACGTTCCTGTCGAGGGACGTCGACTTCCTGTCACATTTGCGGAGAATGTCCCATTGAAGTGGACGCAGATGAAACTGCGCAAATGGAACTGCCTCCATTGCTGCCACCATCTTCCCTAGGAAGTGCATGAGGCGCCTCAAGGGGTGCGACTGGGCTCGAAGGAGAGATTGCACCCCTGTCTGTAGTGAACGCTGTTTGTCCAGCGGAAGTTTCACTATCGCTGAGAGAGTATGAAACTCCATGCCGAGATATGTCAGCGATTGGGTCGGTGTCAATTTTGACTTTGGGAAATTGATGATCCACCCGAATCTCTGGAGAGTCTCCAGAGCAATGTTCAGGCTGTGTTGGCATGCCACCCGAGAGGGGGCCTTGACAAGAAGATCGTCTAAGTAAGGGATCACCGAGTGTCCCTGAGAGTGTAGGACTGCTACCACTGTTGCCATGACCTTGGCGAAGACCCGTGGGGCTGTCGCCAGGCCGAAAGGCAGTGCCACGAACTGAAGGTGTTCGTCCCTGATGGCGAAATGCAGGAAGCGCTGATGCTCTGGTGCAATCGGCACGTGGAGATAAGCATCCCTGATGTCGATTGATGCTAGGAAGTCTCCTTGGGACATCGAGGCGATGACGGAGCGGAGAGATTCCATCCGGAACCGCCTGGTTTTCACGTGTCTGTTGAGCAGTTTGAGGTCCAGAACGGGACGGAAAGATCCGTCCTTTTTTGGCACCACAAACAAGTTGGAGTAAAAACCGTGACCCCATTGCTGAAGGGGAACAGGGATCACCACTCCTTCTGCCTTCAGAGTGCTCACCGCCTGAAGAAGAGCATCGGCTCGCTCGGGGGGCGGAGATGTTCTGAAAAAACGAGTCGGAGGACGAGAGCTGAACTCTATCCTGTAACCGTGAGACAGAATGTCTCTCACCCATCGGTCTTGGACATGTGGCAACCAGGCGTCGCAAAAGCGGGAGAGCCTGCCACCGACCGAGGATGCGGTTTGGGGAGGCCGAAAGTCATGAGGAGGCCGCTTTGGGAGCGGTTCCTCCGGCGGTCTTTTTAGGACGTGACAGACCGCCATGAATCAGAGTTCCTCTGACCCTTCTGTGGCCTGTTGGACGAGGAGAATTGAGACCTGGCTGAGGGCCGAAAGGACCGAAACCTCGATTGTACCTTCCGTTGTTGAGGTCTGTTTGGTTTGGACTGGGGTAAGGACGAGTCCTTTCCCTTGGATTGGTTAATGATTTCATCCAATTGCTCACCAAACAGGCGGGCGCCAGAAAATGGCAAACCGGTTAAGAACTTTTTGGAAGCAGAGTCTGCCTTCCATTCACGTAGCCACATGGCCCTGCGGACTGCCACTGAATTGGCGGATGCTACCGCCGTACGGCTCGCAGAGTCCAGGACAGCATTCATGGCGTAGGACGCAAAAGCCGACGCCTGAGAGGTTAAAGACACAACCTGCGGAGTAGAGGCACGTGTGACTGCATTAATCTCAGACTGACAAGCTGAGATAGCTTGGAGTGCCCATACGGCTGCGAATGCCGGAGCAAAAGACGCGCCTATAGCTTCATAGATGGATTTCATCAGGAGCTCTATCTGCCTGTCAGTGGCATCCTTGAGTGATGAACCATCCGCCACTGCAACTATGGATCTAGCCGCCAGTCTGGAGACTGGAGGATCCACCTTGGGACACTGAGCCCAACCCTTGACTACGTCAGTGGGGAAGGGGTAACGTGTGTCATTAAGGCGCTTAGTAAAGCGCTTGTCCGGAAATGCTCCGTGTTTCTGGACTGTATCTCTGAAGTTGGAGTGATCGAAAAACGCACTCCGTGTACGTTTGGGAAACCTAAATTGGAATTTCTCCTGCTGAGAAGCTGACTCCTCAATCGGTGGAGCTGGCGGAGAAAGTTCTAGCACCTGGTTGATGGACGCTATAAGGTCATTTACTATGGCGTCCCCTTCAGGTGTATCAAGATTGAGAGCAGCGTCAGGATCAGAGCCCTGATCTGCCACCTCCGCTTCATCCTCCAGAGAGTCCTCATGCTGAGACCCTGAGCAGTGTGATGAAGTCGAGGGAAGCTCCCAGCGAGCCCGCTTAGCCGGTCTGGGACTGCGGTCCGTGTCGGAGTCCTCACCGTGGGACCTATGAGTCGCCCCAGGAGCACTTTGCTGCTCCGACCGAGGGGGGCCTGGGGGCAATGATTCAACAGTGCCCGGGGCCTGTGTTACCGGTCTGACTAAAGAATGTATGTCTGGAACACCAATGGTGTGAACAGGGTGCAAGACTCAAAAATATACAACTAAACAATAGGATAAAGAGTTGCACACCAGTCACAATGTATAGGGGAATAATGAAAAGCATAACTGCTATATGAATACTAGACTGAAAAATACAATGGACTATCTGAAATAAGTGAAAAACATGAAAATGGTATCTGCATAACTGCTATGAAAAATAGAAATGAGAGATATTTAGCCATTGTATTGATCAATGCAAAGGAGCCCCAAAACCAAACGCCAAGGTAATCTCTATTTTTGGGGTCCCTAACCTATGTGTAACCTCACCTGCAGTTAAAAAACTTGCTCTGTATGGGAAGCAAGGGACCAAGCTATATATGTGTGAAATAAGAGACATGGCTATGGGTGGGGCAGGGTTCTCAGACAAAAAGTGCATACTAACTAAAGAATGTATGTCTGGAACACCAATGGTGTGAACAGGGTGCAAGACTCAAAAATATACAACTAAACAATAGGATAAAGAGTTGCACACCAGTCACAATGTATAGGGGAATAATGAAAAGCATAACTGCTATATGAATACTAGACTGAAAAATACAATGGACTATCTGAAATAAGTGAAAAATACATACAGAGCAAGTTTTTTAACTGCAGGTGAGGTTACACATAGGTTAGGGACCCCAAAAATAGAGATTACCTTGGCGTTTGGTTTTGGGGCTCCTTTGCATTGATCAATACAATGGCTAAATATCTCTCATTTCTATTTTTCATAGCAGTTATGCAGATACCATTTTCATGTTTTTCACTTATTTCAGATAGTCCATTGTATTTTTCAGTCTAGTATTCATATAGCAGTTATGCTTTTCATTATTCCCCTATACATTGTGACTGGTGTGCAACTCTTTATCCTATTGTTTAGTTGTATATTTTTGAGTCTTGCACCCTGTTCACACCATTGGTGTTCCAGACATACATTCTTTAGTTAGTATGCACTTTTTGTCTGAGAACCCTGCCCCACCCATAGCCATGTCTCTTATTTCACACATATATAGCTTGGTCCCTTGCTTCCCATACAGAGCAAGTTTTTTAACTGCAGGTGAGGTTACACATAGGTTAGGGACCCCAAAAATAGAGATTACCTTGGCGTTTGGTTTTGGGGCTCCTTTGCATTGATCAATACAATGGCTAAATATCTCTCATTTCTATTTTTCATAGCAGTTATGCAGATACCATTTTCATGTTTTTCACTTATTTCAGATAGTCCATTGTATTTTTCAGTCTAGTATTCATATAGCAGTTATGCTTTTCATTATTCCCCTATACATTGTGACTGGTGTGCAACTCTTTATCCTATTGTTTTGTTGTGTTACCGGTCTGGACTGCAAAGCTTCTAGTATCTTAGCAGACCATCTATCCATAGACTCAGAAAGTTTGTCAGCGAATACTGCAAACTCTGTCCCTGTCACCTGGACAGTGGCAGCAGGTGGTTCCACCGGGGCCGAGGGTCCCACCAGTGGCTGAGGCTCCGGCTGAGTGAGTGTCACAGGGGCCGAGCATTGCACACAATGAGGGTAGGTGGAA
Source organism: Anomaloglossus baeobatrachus (assembly GCF_048569485.1). NCBI lineage: Eukaryota > Metazoa > Chordata > Amphibia > Anura > Aromobatidae > Anomaloglossus > Anomaloglossus baeobatrachus. The sequence goes on along the minus strand of NC_134356.1, from coordinate 439,548,755 downwards.
CCTGCAGGTAGCATAGCCGCACATGAGGTACAGGTTGCAAAATAAGTCTGTGCCTTGGTACCCTTGCTTTTTGCGGACGACATGCTGTTGTCTCCTCTTAGAGCAATCAGTGAGGGTATATAGCCAAAAGCAAATAGTGCGGCCGTACAGAGTAAATGTATACAATATAAGCATATAAATATACACTTCGGCACCCAGGGGGGCCAGCACCTAGTAACAGGTGCGGCTTACCGACCGCCCTCAGCGGTTGTGTGACCACCAGATTCCCTGCCTGGGCCTCCCAGAGCTGTGGAGCTCGGTGTTGTCTCCCCTCTGAAGTTCTCCAGCGTCAGAAGTGCTGATAGGAATGGCTGCCAGCGTTCTGAGAGGAGGAGGGAGCCGTGGGCGTGCCTCAGAAAGTGCGGGAATCTGGTGCCCCGCAGTGCTCAGTGAGGGGGGAGGAGGATACCTCAGTATGCTCCAGCCCTCACCGCTGACATGCAGTCTAGCGTCCCGCCCTCACCCCTGACTGGCAGGCCCGTGGGCGGGAGTTTGCGATACTAGGCCGCAAAAGCCGGGGACTAAATTTATTAGCGCGGCCGGCAAACAAGCGCGGTCGGCGCGGTAGTCCCGGCGACGCAAAACACCCGGCAGGTGCTGCAGCGTCCGTTACACAGGCGCTCTATGCGCCGTCCCCAAGGGGACACAGAGTACCTCAGAGGAGCTGGGCCTGTCCCTGACGATACCCGGTCTCCTGTCCAGCAGATTCCCCCAGGGGCTGCGGAGGGAGCACGGTCCCATGCATGGTGACCGGTTAGGATCCCACTTCACCCAGAGCCCCTAAGGGATGGGGAAGGAAAACAGCATGTGGCTCCAGCCTTTGTACCCGCAATGGGTACCTCAACCTTAACAGCACCGCCGACCAGAGTGGGGTGAGAAGGGAGCATGCTGGGGGCCCTGTTATGGGCCCTCTTTTCTTCCATCCGATATAGTCAGCAGCTGCTGCTGACTAAATTGTGGAGCTTGCGTGCATGTGTGCCTCCTTCAACACAAAGCATAAAAACTGAGGAGCCCGTGATGCACGGGGGGGTGTATAGGCAGAGGGGAGGGGTTTACACTTTTAAGTGTAATACTTTGTGTGGCCTCCGGAGGCAGAAGCTATACACCCCAATTGTCTGGGTCTCCCAATGGAGCGACAAAGAAACACCTCATCCCCTGAGCTCACCCCGCTGTACTACAGAACACCAGTGACTGCCTGACTGCAGTTGTCTGCTCTCCATATGAAACTTAGCCTTTCCAAAACTGAACTTCTTTTCCCTCCATCTTCCAACCTTCCTCAACCTGACATCTCCCTCTCTGTGTGTGGCACAACGATAAGTCCTAGGCTGCAGGCCCGCTGTCTGGGTGTTATACTTGACACTGATCTCTCCTTCACCTCCCACATACAATCTCTTGCCCGCTCCTGCCGCCTGCACCTCAAGAACATCTCTAGAATCCGCCCCTTTCTCACTGTGGAAACGACAAAAACCCTCACCGTGGCCCTGATCCACTCTCGCCTTGACTACTGTAACTCTCTATTAATTGGTCTCCGCTTAACTAGACTCTCTCCTCTACAGTCCATCCTTAATGCAGCAGCCAGGGTCACCTATCTGGCTAACCGCTACTCGGATGCCTCTGCTCTGTGCCAGTCATTGCACTGGCTGCCCATATATCACAGGATCCAATTCAAACTGCTTGTTCTCACCCACAAAGCTCTCCACAGTGCGGCACCCCCTACATCTCCACCCTCCTCTCTGTCTATCACCCCACCCGTTCTCTACGCTCTGCAAGCGACTTTCGACTAACATCCACACTAATTTGAACCTCCCACTCCCGGATCCAAGACTTCTTCCGAGCTGCACCAACCCTCTGGAACACTCTACCCCAAGAAGTTAGGACAAATCACAACTTACTCAGCTTCAGACGCACCCTAAAGACGCATCTTTTTAGGGCGGCCTATCACACTCCCTAATCAGATTCGATTCACATAGTCCCTCTACAACTTCTCACAACATGACTCCACATCAAACTCCATAGCACCCAAAGGCATCTCATTGTAAATTGTAAGCTCTCACGAGCAGGGTTGTGTTTTTTCTTTTTTTTTTTCCTCTAAATATTGTATTTCTATAACTGTTACTTGTTTGTATATGATCCTCCTAAATTGTAAAGCGCTGCGGAATATGTTGGCGCTATAGAAATAAAGATTATTATTATAAAGATTATTATTATTAATATTAAGATTATTAACCAAAGAGAGCTAAGCCAGATTGTCACATCAAACCATACTATTCATTGCATGGTCCGACACACAGTAATAGTGAGTGCATGAGAACAACACTATAGATAAATATGCATAGTTATTGGAACCGTCTTACCCAAGCTGTAGTTTCACCAAACATCAGGGAGGGATTCATGGAGGGGGCAGACCCAGCTGCCACACATTTCTCCATGTTCCACACCAGCAGTCAGTCATCGTGTCACACCTTCCCGATGCATTTCTGGTGCATGAGGCACGATGAGACCATGTCCACTTGGCTCTCTTTGATTGATTGTGTTTTATTGCCATAGCCCTAGTGGCACCTGTATTTGTAACCACCTCTACATGGTTTTCTGTTAGTGTTTTTTACCCTGCTAAGATACCACTGAATTTCCGAGAGTCATAAAAAAATGTATTTCCAAATGTTCAAGTTGATGCACTTTTTCTCTTTAGAAAGACCTGGTTCAAATAGAGATAATGGCCTCCTTACCTGGTAATGATGCAGATGAACACTTTCTCCTTTAGTGCCTGCATGACCAACAGTACCTAGTCCAAAACAACCTGCAAGAAACTGCAGTCTCACAGAGGTAAGCAGAGATGACGACTGAAAGGTAGCGAGTGACTGGCGACTACCTAACGTTTGTGCATTTCCTTTTTCCTCCATTCCAGAGAGAAGAACAAGGATCTGGTGCAAGGCCTCCAAGCGCAACTAGAAGAAAATCATAATCCCTTGGTGTCATTACAGACTTGCACAAAGGCCGTGCCAGCATTCCTTAACAAAACCTATGCTAAAGGCCCAGTCACACTAAAGAACTTACCAGCGATCCCAACAACGATACAACCTGATAGGGATCGCTGGTAAGTTGCTAGGAGGTCGCTGGTGAGATGTCACACTAAGCGACGCTCCAGCGATCCCACCAGCAACCTGACCTGGCAGGGATCGCTGGAGCGTCGCTACACGGGTTGCTGGTGAGCTGTCACACAGGCAGATCTCACCAGTGACCAGCCCCCAGCGCCGCGTGGAAGCGATGCTGCGCTTGGTAACTAAGGTAAATATTGGGTAACCAACCCAATATTTACCTTGGTTACCAGAGCACACCGCTTAGCGCTGGCTCCCTGCACACTTAGTCACAGTACACATCGGGTTAATTACCCGATGTGTACTCTGCTACGTGTGCAGGCAGCAGGAGCCGGCTTCTGCGGATGCTGGTAACCACGGTAAACATTGGGTAACCAAGAAGCCCTTACCTTGGTTACCCAATATTTACCTTCGTTACCAGCGTCCGCCACTCTCACACTGCTAGTGCCGGCTCCCTGTTCCCTGCACTCCTAGCCACAGTACACATCGGGTTAATTACCCGGATGTGTACTGTGACTACGTGTGCAGAGAGCAGGGAGCCGGCACTGACAGTGTGAGAGCGGCGGACGCTGGTAACGAAGGTAAATATCGGGTAACCAAGGTAAGGGCTTCTTGGTTACCCGATGTTTACCGTGGTTACCAGCGTCCGCAGAAGCCAGCTCCTGCTCACTGCACATTCAGTTGTTGCTCTGTCGCTGTTACACACAGCGATGTGTGCTTCACAGCGGGAGAGCAACAACTAAAAAATGGCCCAGGACATTCAGCAACAACCAACGACCTCACAGCAGAGGCCAGGTTGTTGCTGGATGTCACACACAGTGACATCACTAGCAACATCGCTGCTACGTCACAAAAGTTGTTCCTTAGCAGCGATGTTGCTAGCGATGTTGCTTAGTGTGACGTGGCCTTAACAATTTTTTCTACCTTCGGCTGCAAGGCTGTATACATAGTCAAATTTAACAAGCACCTTATCATCTTTACACCCCCATTAGTGCCTCCATAATATGTATTACAATATGAATGCTATATATGAATCTGATACAGCATGCAAGGTGTGTCAGCCTCCTAGTGACAGCAGCTTACACCCACGGTCCTGTGTCCCCCAATGAAACAAGAGAGAAATATGCATTCTCATTCTGTAGGTTTGCAAATGTGTTCGGTATTTTTAGACATCACAATAAATTATTTTTTAATTTGAAGATAAAACATTTTGTTCAGTAAAAAAATAGATATAATACCTCTGCACGAAGTTGCTGCTGTTCCATTGCAATTACGCACGCCTGGGGAGAGCTGGACATTCCTTCTTCTGGCTCTTTAAACCCAGGAGAACTTCCTACATCTCCACTTACAAAGCTTAGCACGTTGTCAATTAGTGTATGCACACCAAGAGCTTTGCTATGTTCTGCATCGGTGTCAAAGCCACAAGATAAACCACACATCCAGTCCCGATTGTGCTTCAGTCGGGCCCAAGAATCATTGGCAGGTTGTTCAGATGGGGACACTGCAGACAGATGAAGATCAAAACTCAGGGAGGCCTGTAGACTTACACTTGATAGGTTATGTTGCTTTTAAGTATAATGATACTGAGTATGTCTAATGTTCAATTCATTTATAACAAGTCAGGATCTCAAAATCAAACTACCAGAAAATAATGGTAGACCGAGAAGTTTAAAACTAATTGAGGATCAATTTTTTGGCTTCTTTCAAGCCATTGTGTTACATCTTATTGAATGTACATACTCATCATCCTTATACTACATGACTTTAGTTTTCACTCCCTGCTCAGCACAGATGCTTTCAGAGCATGTGCTTATGAAGCGGATGACATAATGGAAGCTTCATTTTTTGCAGGCCAAGCACAGTGACTTCATACAATGATTAAATCAAAACTTAAATATGAAAGGCAATAGCTAGCTTGAAGGAAGCCAAATAGACGAGGATAAAAGGAAGAACATGCCGTTAAGTACTTGCTTGGCGATCTTCTTTTTCCGGGGACTCAAGTGGACTAAGGGCCCGGTATCAGCAGAGAACACAACACGTTTTATGAAGGAGACACAGAGAGGAAAGGGAAACGAGGTCCAGCTTACCGCTGTTAGTTTATTATGTAGTGACAGAAATGTGGTTTATTTTGGGTCTTAAACTAAAATCTAAGCTCCTTAAAAGCAAAAGAATATCCTTTCCTAAGCATTCAGTAACACCTTTGATTTGTAAGTTTATATTAACTGAAATATGTAGCTGAAGTGCGCCTTAGTTTGTATTCTATAGTCCATTTATTGGATATAGTGTAGCCACTACAGAATAAGAATATAAGTTCTTACACACTGGCATTATGCATTTATCCAGTTTCAATGACAACTCTATTTTACACTTTGCATGCAAAAACAAATCCAAAAGAAATACCAATGAAAACTACATGTTTTATTAACATTACTAAAAATTGTCTCACCTCGTTTTCTATGGGACGCAAGGTCGGAGTCGGTGTTCTGTCTTCCACTCTGGAACAAGAGAATATGGGACATGAGTAAATACAATTGTACAGTACAGAGAAGTCCAACTATAGCTACTCCCACTCCCGTCTTCAAGATTTCTCACGAGCTGCGCCTATGCTCTGGAACACACTACCAAGAGCAATCCGATTAATTCCCAACAGCCACACCTTTAAGCTGGCCCTAAAAACGCATTTCTTTAGACTAGCCTATCACCTCACTGCCCTGATCTAATCTAGTCTCTTTCTGTTCCAGTTCTTTTCCCCTGTAGCTGTACAAATTCTGGCCAATGACAGGTTCATGCAGCTGGTTTTGAATACCCTATTAAATTGATGGCTGGACTATATATGACAAGCTTTTCTCCCCCCCATTCACCTTTTGTGCCTCCCCTATTTCCTCATAGACTGTAAGCTTACGAGCAGGGCCCTCACTCCTCCTGGTATCTTAATTTTGTATTGTCTCAAATTGTCTGTACATGTCCCCTCTGAATTCTAAAGCGCTGCGGAATATTTGGCGCTATAGAAATAAAAATTATTATTATTATTATAGCTATATATTGCAAGATTAATAACAAACACAAAAAAGAGAATTTTGTTACTTACCGTAAATTCTTTTTCTTATAGTTCCGTATTGGGAGACCCAGACCATGGGTGTTTAGCTACTGCCTCCGGAGGACACACAAAGTACTACACTTAAAAGTGTAGCTCCTCCCTCTGAGCTCATACACCCCCTGGTAGCCAGTCCTAGCCAGTTTAGTGCAAAAGCTGAAGGAGAATAGCCACCCACAAGTAGAACCGAGTAAGAACCGGAACAACCGGAGACTCTGTCCACGACAACAGCCGGTGATAACACACGGAACAAGAAAATTGCCAACAGGCAACAGGGAGGGAGCTGGGTCTCCCAATACGGAACTATAAGAAAAAGAATTTACGGTAAGTAACAAGATTCTCTTTTTCTTTATCGTTCCTTTGGGAGACCCAGACCATGGGACGTTCCAAAGCTGTCCCTGGGTGGGAATAAACAGAAAAAACTAAGAAGTAGGCGGAGCCTAACTTCACAAGTGGGCGACAGCCGCCTGAAGGATGCGTCTGCCCAAGCTTGCATCTGCCGAAGCATGAGCATGCACTTGGTAGTGCTTCGAAAAAGTATGGAGGATAGTCCAAGTGGCAGCCTGACAGACTTGTTGAGCCGTAGCCTGGTGCCTAAAAGCCCAAGAGGCACCGACAGCTCTGGTCGAGTGTGCTTTGATCCCCGGCGGGGGAGGCACCTGAGTACTCTGGTAGGCGTCCGAAATGGTCGATCTAATCCAACGGGCCAAGGTCGGCTTAGAAGCAGAGAGACCCTTGCGCCGCCCTGTGGTTAGCACAAAAAGAGAGGTGCACCGCCTAAGCGCAGCGGTGCGAGACACATAGATCCGGAGAGCATGCACCAGATCTAGAGTATGCAGCGCTTTCTCAAAGCGATGAACAGGGGCCGGACAGAAGGAAGGCAAGGAAATATCCTGGTTAAGGTGGAAGGGAGAGACCACCTTAGGAAGAAAGTCCGGGGTCGGATGGAGAACTACCTTGTCTTGGTGAAAAACCAAAAAAGGTGACTCCGAGGAGAGCGCAGCCAAATCAGAGACTCTCCTGAGAGAAGTTATGGCAACTAGAAAGGCCACCTTTTGAGAAAGACGATACAAAGAAACCTCCCTAAGAGGCTCAAAGGGGGGTTTCTGCAATACCGTGAGGACCAAGTTAAGGTCCCAGGGATCCAAGGGCCGCCGATAAGGCGGAATGATGTGAGACGCACCTTGCATGAAGGTGCGGATCTGAGCCAGCCGGGCGAGACGCCACTGGAACAGCACTGATAGAGCTGAGACTTGTCCCTTGAGAGAGTTGAGGGACAGTCCTAGCTGCAGACCGGACTGTAAAAAAGACAGAAGGGTCGGCAACGAGAATGGCCAAGGAGAATGGCCGGAAGAGCGACACCAGGACAGGAAAATTCTCCAAGTCCTGTGATAGATCTTGACGGAGGAAGACTTACGGGCCCGAGTCATAGTGGAGATGACTTCAGGAGGAATACCAGAAGCCGTCAAAATCCAGGACTCAAGAGCCACGCCGTCAATTTGAGTGCCGCAGAATTCGGGCGGAAAAACGGACCTTGCGAGGGCAGGTCTGGACGGTCCGGAAGATGCCACGGCATCTCCATGGACAGTTGAAGCAGGTCCGGATACCAAGCTCGCCTGGGCCAGTCCGGTGCAATGAGGATGACTCGACGGCCCTCCATTCTGATCTTGCGCAGGACTCTGGGCAAGAGAGCTAGAGGGGGAAACACGTAGGACAGACGAAACTGGGACCAGTCTTGAACCAGAGCGTCCGCGGCGAAGGCCTGAGGATCGTGGGAGCGAGCCACGTAAACCGGAACCTTGTTGTTGTGACGGGATGCCATTAGGTCCACGTCCGGAGTGCCCCACTTGCGGCAGATTGACTGAAACACTGCCGGGTGCAGGGACCATTCGCCACCGTCCACGGATTGACGGCTGAGATAATCTGCCTCCCAGTTTTCTACGCCAGGGATGTGGACTGCGGATATGGTGGACTTGGACTCCTCCGCCCATTGAAGAATGCGTTGGACCTCCAACATTGCCAGGCGGCTGCGTGTCCCGCCTTGGTGATTGATGTAGGCAACCGCTGTCGCGTTGTCTGACTGGACTCGAATGTGCCTGCCCGCCAACAGGTGGTGAAAGGCTAGGAGAGCTAGAAGCACAGCTCTGGTTTCCAGCACATTGATTGAAAGGGCTAACTCGGACGGAGTCCAAGTGCCCTGAGCTCTGTGGTGGAGATGTACCGCTCCCCAGCCGGATAGGCTGGCATCCGTGGTGAGAATCACCCAGGACGGAGCCAGGAAGGAGCGCCCTTGGGACAGGGAGAGGGGTCGAAGCCACCACTGAAGAGAGCTCCTGGTCCGTGGCGACAGAGCCACTAACCTCTGTAAGGAGGAAGGTCGCTTGTCCCAACACCTGAGAATGTCCAGCTGCAGAGGACGCAGATGGAACTGGGCAAAGGGAACCGCCTCCATGGAAGCCACCATTTGACCCAGCACCTGCTTCAGGCACCTGAGGGAATAACGGCGGGGCCTCAGGAGAGAGCGCACCGCTAGCCGGAGAGACTGCTGTTTGATTAAGGGCAACTTCACAAGTGCCGGCAAAGTCTCGAACTGCATCCCTAGGTACGTGAGACTCTGAGTCGGAGTCAGAGTGGATTTGGGAAGATTGACAATCCACCCGAATTGGGCTACGGTGGCGAGAGTGAGCGAAACACTCCGCTGACAGTCTGCGCTGGATGGACCCTTGACCAGAAGGTCGTCCAGATAAGGAAGCACTGCTAACCCCTGGAGGTGCAGGACCGCAATTCACTGCCGCCATGACCTTGGTGAACACCCGAGGGGCCGTGGCTAACCCGAAGGGGAGAGCCACGAATTGGAAATGATCCTCTCCTATCGCAAAACGTAACCAACGCTGATGTGACACTGCGATTGGCACATGTAGATAGGCATCTCTGATGTCGATGGACGCCAGGAACTCCCCTTGGGTCATTGAGGCAATGACTGATCGCAGAGACTCCATGCGAAAATGCCGCACCCGGACATGCTTGTTGAGAAGCTTGAGATCCAGGATGGGCCGGAAGGTACCGTCCTTTTTTGGAACTAGGAAGAGATTTGAGTAAAAACCTCTGAACCGTTCCTGAGCGGGAACTGGGACAATCACTCAGTTTGCCTGCAAGGACGCCACGGCCTGCGAGAAGGCGGCGGCCTTGGAGCAGGGGGGAGTTGAGAGAAAAAATCTGTTTGGAGGGCTGGAAGAGAATTCTATCCTGTAGCCGTGAGATATGATGTCTCTCACCCACTGATCGGAGACTTGCTTTAACCAAGCGTCGCCAAAGTGGGAGAGCCTGCCACCGACTAAGGACGTGGCTGGAGCGGGCCGAGAGTCATGAGGAAGCTGCCTTAGTGGCAGAACCTCCTGTGGTCTTCTGCGGACGCGATTCTGGGCGCCAGTTGGATTTCTGATCCTTGACTGAGTTAGCGGACGAGGCGGAAGGCTTAGAGGATGACCAGTTGGAGGAACGAAAGGAACAAAACCTCGATTGATTCCTACCCTGGGCGGGTTTCCTGGTCTTGGTTTGTGGCATGGAAGTACTCTTCCCGCCAGTAGCTTCTTTAATGATTTCATCCAGCTGTTCACCAAACAGCAGTGAACCAGCAAAAGGGAGCCCAGCAAGAAACTTCTTGGAAGAAGCATCTGCCTTCCACTCTCGAACCCACAAAATCCTGCGGATAACAAGAGAATTAGCTGAAGCCACCGCAGTGCGGTGAGCAGCCTCTAGCATGGCAGACATGGCATAAGATGAAAAGGCTGAAGCCTGAGCAGTTAAGGTAACCATCTCAGGTATAGATTCCTTGGTGAGGGAATGCATCTCCTCTAGAGAAGCAGAGATCGCTTTGAGAGCCCACACTGCTGCAAAAGACAGGGAAAACGCGGCCCCCGCAGCTTCATACACAGATCTGGCCAGAAGGTCAATCTGACGGTCAGTGGAATCCTTAAGTGAGGTGCCGTCAGCCACCGACACAACGGTCCGGGCTGATAGCCTAGACACCGGAGGGTCTACCTTTGGGGAGTGAGACCACTCCTTGACCACCTCAGGTGGAAATGGAAACCGGTCATCAGAACCACGCTTTGGAAAGCGTTTGTCAGGGCAGGCCCTGGGTTTGGTCACAGCGGTCTGAAAACTGGAGTGGTTAAAGAACACACTCTTCACTCTCTTAGGCGAGGTAAACTGATCTTTTTCTGCCAAAGAGAGTTGCTCCTCTGACACTGGCGGATTGAGATCCAGCACAGAATTAATAGAAGCAATCAAATCACTAAGATCTGAGTCACCCTCAGAGAAATCGATGGGATACATAGCCTCCGAGCCCCCAGTGAGGGCATCCTCCTCATCTTGAGAGTCAGCTCTTGAGACAGAGCCGTGGGATGGGGAGGGGGAGGAAACCCTGCGCCTTCTCTTAGAAGGACGGGGTCTGGGATCAGATGATGAATCCTCCGTGAGCTCTGATGGACGGAGGTCAGAGGATAAGAGTCCTCTGTCAAGAGTATTAGAGGCACCCTGTGAGGGGGGCTGATGCATATTCATCAAAGTCCTGGACAAAAGTCCCATGGACTCAGCAAATGACTGGGATATGGACCTAGAAAAGGACTCTACCCAGGCCGGGGGTTCAATCACAGGTGCAGCAGCAGCCTGAGAGACCACTGGGGGTGAGACTCCAGGCTGTGGCACCGCCAAGTTAGAGCAACCATCACAGTGTGGATAAATGCTCGGCTCAGGCAGCAGGAGCTTACATGCAGTGCATGCAGAATAAAGCTTTGGAGCCTTGCTCCTTGTGTGAGACATGCTGCTGGAGTGGGGGCTTTGCAGAGAATGAACCCCAGGGAGAATATACAGAGGTCCACAACCGGAGACCGGCTGTGGCTTACCAGACCGCTGAGCGCGGTGTTGTGTGCCCTCCAGATCCCGAAGCCCGGTCCCCCAGCGCGCAGCACCTCAGCAGAGATGCAGAATGCAGGATGTCCCAGAGCAGAGTGAACTCTGCCTGAGAAATGGCCGCCGGACCGAAGAGAGGGGGCGGGACTAGGGGCGTTATTATAAAAGAGCGGGAACTGGAGGGCTATAGAGACCTGCCGGGAAGGAGGGACGCCCCAGCAGTGGGGAGTGTCCCTCCCCTGTGTAGAACGGCCGCCGGGAGGAGCCGAACCTGTCCCTCTGCATGAGTGACATGCGAGGGCAGGAAAACGAAACTAGGCCTCCGGCGAAGCCAGGGCCTAAATTTAAGCGGCGAGGCCGACAAGCAGGCACCATCGGCGCGGTTCTCGGGCAAAAGCTGGAGAACCCGCCGGAAAAGTTAAAAACAAATCACATACAGCATACTCTCCCCTTACAATAAAGAACCGGGACCCCCAATATAAACGTCTCAGGTACTTAGCTGCTGAGACGCAGGGCCATGTCCCTGGGGATGAGTGCTCCGGTCCAACAGAATCCTCAAGGGGCTGTGGATGGAGACCGGACTCCTGCCAGGCATGGAGACCGTGCTGGCTCCCACTTCAAGCCAGAGCCCAGAAGGGATGGTGAAGGAGCGCGGCATGTAAGGCTTCAGCCTTGTAAATCAACCTTAACAACACCGCCGACACAGTGGGGTGAGAAGGGACATGCCGGGAGTCCAGACATGGACCCGCTTTTCTTCAAACTCTTTCCAAAAGTCAAACAATCAGATGAGAATGCATGTGTGGATGTATGCCTCCTGACACAAAGCAATAAACTGGCTAGGACTGGCTACCAGGAGGTGTATAAGCTCAGAGGGAGGAGCTACACTTTTAAGTGTAGTACTTTGTGTGTCCTCCGGAGGCAGTAGCTAAACACCCATGGTCTGGGTCTCCCAAAGGAACGATGAAGAAAGTAGCTTGCATACAGAATAGGCTAACAACTCTGCAATTCACAATAGAGAAATAGTGGCACAACAAATGCACTGTTTTAAGACTTACAAGTTACTTTTTAGAGTACAATATTAGCAACATATAAGAATGCATTGCTAAAGCTCTGTGTAACCAACTGCCCACAAAAAAAAAAGAAAACAAAAACACATACTTACCAAAACATATCCCTCCTCATCAGATTCAGGCTGGGAAAGGTCAGACTCGCTTCTAGATTTGATAAGTCTATAGTTAGGATGCAACTGCACAGATCTCCTCTCTGCTGTTAAACTTTCACTCCTGGAAATAGAAGCTAAAGGTGAATAGGGAATCTTAAACCAGCTACATCACAATAACACTCCCATACACTGTAGCGTTCATTAACAGTTACTTCGGATATGTTGAGCATTTATTAGGGTCAGTTCATGGTCCAAATTGTTACCTTGTCATAGCTGCTGTAGCTTCATGGGTGGCCACTGATGAAACTTGCTGCTGTCCTTCCTCTGTCGGTGAGTCTAGCTGATCAATTACAGGACTGACGCCAAGTAGAAGAAGTGTACAGCGGTGGATGACCGAATTACAAGCTGCAGTGTACAGGTCCTGGCCTTCGGCTAGGTGCCCACTGTCCCTTCTACCCTGCTCCAACTGCTGTTGTGGCTCCTCCTCTCTCGTACCGGTGCCAGCGGTTCCATTTGGGCCAAGGCTTATTCTGTCCCGTTCTCGGCTGCGTGCCACCTCACGGGCTGATAGGAAACATTGAAATATTTCTGTAAGGTGCAACACAAGAGAGACAGGAGGGGAGCTTAGGACAGGAGAACAGTAATGTCATTGACCTGGAGTGATTTCACATGCCCCATGTGATAGGGATAAGAAACAGTACTTCTTTAATATATTCACATGTAGGATGTACTCATTAATTTAACTCCTGTCAAAACCTAGCTCCCCTAGAGAGAAACAAAGTAACAAAAAGATACAGGTGCTTGGTTATATATAAATTCTTAATGCACAATGAAATTGTGCATGTAATCCACAGAAAACATTGTGTATGACATAGGAAGTAGAGTTGGTATGAATTGATGCACAGCAGCCAGTCTGTGGATATTAGGTGGACCGAGGGACGCCTCTTATCTAGCTGCATCCGTTACTGCTCTTCTGATTAGCCACACTGGTAGGCCATCATTCGTGCTGTGCGACACATGAGACTTAACGCTATGCCAGGTAAAAAAAAAAAAAAAGAAAGCCATGGATACCACATTATTTAGCGCAGATACTGCTTTAAACAGAAAGTTGTAGGTGGCAGAATGTTTGTTGCGTTAAATAGCAGAAGCTATAAATACATATTTATAAGTATTATATAAAATAAATGCAAATAATTTGTTAGACTAATCACAAAGAAGCTAGAGCAATTCTGGTTGAAACAAAGAAGGGAATTTTGTTTACTTACCGTAAATTCCTTTTCTTCTAGCTCCAATTGGGAGACCCAGACAATTGGGTGTATAGGCTATGCCTCCGGAGGCCGCACAAAGTATTACACTAAAAGTGTAAAGCCCCTCCCCTTCTGCCTATAAACCCCCCGTGCTCCCACGGGCTCCTCAGGTTTGGTGCAAAAGCAAGAAGGAGGAAAAAATTATAAACTGGTTTAAAGTAAATTCAATCCGAAGGAATATCGGAGAACTGAAACCATTCAACATGAACAACATGTGTACACAAAAAAACAGGGGCGGGTGCTGGGTCTCCCAATTGGAGCTAGAAGAAAAGGAATTTACGGTAAGTAAACAAAACTCCCTTCTTCTTTGTCGCTCCATTGGGAGACCCAGACAATTGGGACGTCCAAAAGCAGTCCCTGGGTGGGTAAAATAATACCTCGTAATAGAGCCGTAAAACGGCCCCTTCCTACAGGTGGGCAACCGCCGCCTGAAGGACTCGTCTACCTAGGCTGGCATCCGCCGAAGCATAGGTATGCACCTGATAGTGTTTCGTGAAAGTGTGCAGGCTCGACCAGGTAGCCGCCTGACACACCTGCTGAGCCGTAGCCTGGTGCCTCAAAGCCCAGGACGCGCCCACGGCTCTGGTAGAATGGGCCTTCAGCCCTGATGGAACCGGAAGCCCAGCAGAACGGTAAGCTTCGAGAATTGGCTCCTTGATCCACCGAGCCAGGGTTGATTTGGAAGCCTGTGACCCTTTACGCTGGCCAGCGACAAGGACAAAGAGTGCATCCGAGCGGCGCAGGGGCGCCGTACGAGAAATGTAGAGTCTGAGTGCTCTCACCAGATCTAACAAGTGCAAATCCTTTTCACATTGGTGAACTGGATGAGGACAAAAAGAGGGTAAGGAGATATCCTGATTGAGATGAAAGGGGGATACCACCTTGGGGAGAAATTCCGGAACCGGACGCAGAACCACCTTGTCCTGGTGAAACACCAGGAAAGGGGCTTTGCACGACAACGCTGCTAGCTCAGACACTCTCCGAAGAGAAGTGACTGCTACTAGGAAAACCACTTTCTGCGAAAGGCGTGAGAGAGAAATATCCCTCATTGGCTCGAATGGTGGTTTCTGAAGAACCATCAGCACCCTGTTCAGATCCCAGGGTTCTAACGGCCGCTTGTAAGGAGGAACGATGTGACAAACCCCCTGCAGGAACGTGTGTACCTGTGGAAGTCTGGCTAGGCGCTTCTGGAAAAACACAGAGAGCGCTGAGACTTGTCCCTTAAGGGAGCCGAGCGACAAACCCTTTTCCAGTCCAGATTGAAGGAAGGACAGAAAAGTGGGCAAGGCAAAAGGCCAGGGAGAAAAACCCTGAGCAGAGCACCATGACAGGAAAATTTTCCACGTCCTGTGGTAGATCTTGGCGGACGTTGGTTTCCTAGCCTGTCTCATAGTGGCAATGACCTCTTCAGATAATCCTGAAGACGCTAGGATCCAGGACTCAATGGCCACACAGTCAGGTTGAGGGCCGCAGAATTCAGATGGAAAAACGGCCCTTGAGACAGCAAGTCTGGTCGGTCTGGTAGTGCCCACGGTTGGCCGACCGTGAGATGCCACAGATCCGGTTACCACGACCTCCTCGGCCAGTCTGGAGCGACGAGGATGACGCGGCGGCAGTCGGCCCTGATCTTGCGTAACACTCTGGGCAACAGTGCCAGCGGAGGAAACACATAAGGGAGCTGAAACTGCGACCAATCCTGAACTAAGGCGTCTGCCGCCATAGCTCTGGGATCTTGAGACCGTGCCATGAACGTCGGTACCTTGTTGTTGTGCCGGGACGCCATGAGGTCGACGTCCGGCACCCCCCAGCGGCAACAGATCTCCTGAAACACGTCCGGGTGAAGGGACCATTCCCCTGCGTCCATGCCCTGGCGACTGAGATAATCTGCTTCCCAGTTTTCCACGCCTGGGATGTGAACTGCAGAGATGGTGGAAGCCGTGGCTTCCACCCACATCAAAATCCGCCGGACTTCCTGGAAGGCTTGCCGACTGCGTGTGCCGCCTTGGTGGTTGATGTATGCCACCGCTGTGGAATTGTCCGACTGAATTCGGATCTGCTTGCCTTCCAGCCACTGCTGGAACGCTTTCAGGGCAAGGTACACTGCCCGTATCTCCAGAACATTGATCTGAAGTGAGGACTCTTGCTGGGTCCACGTACCCTGAGCCCTGTGGTGGAGAAAAACCGCTCCCCACCCTGACAGACTCGCGTCCGTCGTGACCACCTCCCAGGATGGGGGTAGGAAGGATTTCCCCTTCGATAATGAAGTGGGAAGAAGCCACCACCGAAGGGAAGCTTTGGTCGCCTGAGAGAGAGAGACGTTCCTGTCGAGGGACGTCGGCTTCCTGTCCCATTTGCGTAGGATGTCCCATTGAAGAGGACGCAGGTGAAACTGCGCGAAAGGGACTGCCTCCATTGCTGCCACCATCTTCCCCAGGAAGTGCATGAGGCGCCTCAAGGGGTGTGCCTGACCTTGAAGGAGAGATTGTACCCCTTTCTGTAGTGAACGCTGCTTGATCAGCGGAAGCTTCACTATCGCTGAGAGGGTATGAAACTCCATGCCAAGATATGTCAGCGATTGGGCCGGTGTCAGATTTGACTTTGGAAAATTGATGATCCACCCGAAACTCTGGAGAGTCTCCAGAGTAGCGTCGAGGCTGCGTTGGCATGCCTCTTGAGAGGGTGCCTTGATCAGCAGATCGTCCAAGTAAGGGATCACCGAGTGACCCTGAGAGTGGAGGACCGCTACTACAGTAGCCATAACCTTGGTGAAAACCCGTGGGGCTCTGGAGCAATCGGTACGTGGAGATAAGCATCTTTGATATCGATCGATGCAAGGAACTCTCCTTGGGACATTGAGGCGATGACGGAGCGGATGGATTCCATCCGGAACCGCCTGGTCTTTACGTGTTTGTTGAGCAGTTTCAGGTCCAGGACAGGACGGAAAGACCCGTCCTTCTTTGGGACCACAAACAGGTTGGAGTAAAAACCGTGACCCTGTTGCTGAAGAGGAACAGGGACCACCACTCCTTCTGCCTTCAGAATGCCCAGCGCCTGCAGAAGAGCCTCGGCTCGCTCGGGAGGCGGGGATGACCTGAAGAATCGAGTCGGGGGACGAGAGGTGAACTCTATCCTGTAACCGTGAGACAGAATGTCTCTCACCCAACGGTCTTTTACCCGTGGCAGCCAGGTGTCGCAAAAGCGGGAGAGCCTGCCACCGACCGAGGATGCGGATTGAGGAGGCCGAAAGTCATGAGGAAGCCGCTTTGGTAGCGGCACCTCCGGTGGTCTTTTTAGGACGTGACTTAGACCGCCATGAATCAGAGTTCCTTTGATCTTTCTGAGGCCTTTTGGACGAGGAGAATTGGGACCTGCCCGCGCCCCGAAAGGACCGAAACCTCGACTGCCCCCTCCTCTGTTGGGGTATGTTCGGTTTGGGCTGGGGTAAGGATGTATCCTTTCCCTTGGATTGTTTGAGGATTTCATCCAAACGCTCGCCAAACAATCGGTCGCCAGAAATTGGCAAACTGGTTAAGCGCTTTTTGGAAGCAGAATCTGCCTTCCATTCCCGTAGCCACAAGGCCCTGCGGAGTACCACCGAATTGGCGGATGCAACCGCCGTACGGCTCGCAGAGTCCAGGACAGCATTAATAGCGTAAGACGCCATTGCCGACGTCTGAGCGGTTATGGACGCCACCTGCGGCGCGGAAGTGCGTGTGGCTGCGTCAATTTGCGCTTGACCTGCTGATATAGCCTGTAGCGCCCATACGGCTGCGAATGCTGGGGCAAAAGAAGCGCCGATAGCTTCATAGATGGATTTCAACCAGAGCTCCATCTGCCTGTCAGTGGCATCTTTGAGTGAAGCCCCATCTTCCACTGCAAGAATGGATCTAGCCGCCAGTCTGGAGATTGGAGGATCCACCTTGGGACACTGAGTCCAACCTTTGACCACGTCAGGGGGAAAGGGATAACGTGTATCCTTAAGGCGCTTAGAAAAACGCTTATCTGGACAATCATGGTGATTCTGGACTGCCTCTCTGAAATCAGAGTGGTCCAGAAACATACTCGGTGTACGCTTGGGAAACCTGAAACGGAATTTCTCCTGCTGAGAAGCTGACTCCTCCACCGGAGGAGCTGAGGGAGAAATATCCAACATACGATTGATGGACGCAATAAGGTCGTTCACTATGGCGTCCCCGTCCGGAGTATCAAGATTGAGAGCGGCCTCAGGATCAGACTCCTGATCAGCTGTCTCCGCATCATCAACCAGAGATTCCCCCCGCTGAGACCCTGAACAATATGATGATGTCGAGGGAATTGTCAAGCGAGCTCGCTTAGACGGTCAGGGACTGGGGTCTGTGTCAGAGCCCTCAGCCAGGTATCTATGAGAATCCCCGGGGGGACATTGTTGGTCCAACTGAGGGGGGCCAGGGAACAATGATTCAACAGAGTCCCTGTGCTGAGATACCGGACTGGACTGCAAGGCTTCTAGTATCTTAGCCATAGTCTCAGAGAGTTTATCCTTAAAGACTGCAAACTCCGTCCCTGTCACCTGTACAGTGTCAGCAGGTGGAGCCCCCTGGGCCCCCCCTAGCAGAGGCTCCGGCTGAGTAAGTGCAGCAGGGGCCGAGCAGTGCACACAGTGAGGGTCAGTGGAACCTGCCGGTAGCGGCGTCGTACATGCGGCGCAGGCAGCATAGTAAGCCTGTGTTTTGGCACCCCTGCCTTTTGTGGGCGCCATGCTATGTCTTCCCTGAGTAACACAATAGGGAATATAGCCAGAAAGCAACTGTGCACTATACAGTGTAAAATATATACCATAAACATATAATTACACTTCTGCACAATGGGGCTAGCACCACAGGTGCTGCTTACCACCCGATTAAAGTGGTTGTGAGGCCACCAGAATCCCTGCCTGGGTCTCCCAGAATTTGTCCCCCTCTGCAGCGTCCGAGGAGCTGACAGGAATGGCTGCCGGCGTCCTGAGGAGATGAGGGAGCCGTGGGCGTGACCCCGAAAGTGCGGGAACTGGTGCCTCACAGTGCACAGTGAGGGGGGTGGAGTATGCAAAGCATGCTCCAGCCCTCACTGCTGCACGTCTGTACAGCGTCCCGCCCTACCCCTGCCTGTCAGGGCTGTGGGCGGGAGGAGGAAACACTAGGCCGTACAAGCCGGGGACTCAAGTAATAAGCGCGGCTGCCATAAAAGCGCGGCCGCGAGGAAGTCCCCGGAGCACTACAAGTCCCAGCCGCGCCGCAGTGTTAAAACATGGCGGCGGCAGTAGTGCGGTAGTCCCCCTACATAAACACACTCA
The DNA here is from genome assembly GCF_048569485.1 of Anomaloglossus baeobatrachus. Lineage (NCBI taxonomy): Eukaryota > Metazoa > Chordata > Amphibia > Anura > Aromobatidae > Anomaloglossus > Anomaloglossus baeobatrachus. Next base: position 439,529,836 of record NC_134356.1, on the reverse strand, counting down.
GCGACGCTGAGTGTGTAATGGCACATTAACCCGGTCAGCGCCGCGGTCCCCGGTGCACTAGCACACCCAGCAATGCTGGAGTGTTGCTGTGCGCGGTCCCCACAGGGACACAGAGTACCTCAAAGTAGCAGGGCCATGTCCCTGAACGATACTCGGCTCCTATCCAGCAGGCTCCCAGGAGTTGTGGATGAAGCACGGTCGTAGTGCCTGGAGACCGATAGGATCCCACTTCACCCAGAGCCCTAAGGGGGATGGGGAAGGAAAACAGCATGTGGGCTCCAGCCTCCGTACCCGCAATGGATACCTCAACCTTACAACACCGCCGACAAGAGTGGGGTGAGAAGGGAGCATGCTGGGGGCCCTATATGGGCCCACTTTTCTTCCATCCGACATAGTCAGCAGCTGCTGCTGACTAATCTGTGGAGCTGTGCTGTGCATGTCTGCCTCCTTCGCACAAAGCAAAAAACTTGAGGAGCCCGTGGGAGCACGGGGGGTTTATAGGCAGAAGGGGAGGGGCTTTACACTTTTAGTGTAATACTTTGTGCGGCCTCCGGAGGCATAGCCTATACACCCAATTGTCTGGGTCTCCCAATGGAGCGACAAAGAAAAGCTCTAAACTGATGGTATTCAATATTAGAATATGATGAACAACTAAGGCTGTGGCTACGTGGCGATTTTGACAGGTTGCATGGTCAAAAAGTGCTCTGTGCTGCTGCTACATTGCAGTGCGATACTGATGAATGGGGTGATATGACCAACAAGGAAGGGTGATCTGGACAAGCAAGCCACAAAAAAATCCAACTAGGGTAAGATTGGTTCACAGGTTTCCCATTCAGTGACCACAGGTTGAAGCAGCCAGTGAACCAGGTCCTGAGATTCGATTCACACCAACTCTAGTAGCTAGATAAGTGATAAAGACTGGATCCTCCTTCCTATAGATTACTTACCTCTTATCGGCAGAAAACATCCCTTTACTTACTATACACAAAACTGTTTGTCAAACAGTTTGAGCCCAATTTATCAAATGTTTTACATCAGTATTCTTGTGATATAAAGCTCTCAGAGGTTGCATAATTTCGGTGCAACTGGAGACTGTGATAAAATTTGGCTACTTTTGGTATTCTCACTCTATTTTTGCCTAACTGAGAAAGTGGTAGGCGTTTGGGCTTGACGAGCAGCAGCGTTCACTACATCACAAAACTTACTCCAGCAGGGACTGGAGTAGTATTTGTGGCAAGAGGTGAACACCACTTGACCGGTGCTCCAGATTCATGAAGAGGCATTTATCACTTCATGTATCAAGAGCGTCTTTCTCCAGCACATCTCCATCAAAACCAGCGTGAACAACGTCAGTCGTGATGAATCGAAGCTCTGTATTGTGTCTGACAACACCACCATTGTTGTATACCTGAACCATAATAGGTGGGTCTAGCAGCTCAGTGATGTTTGCAGAGTCAGGGTCCTACTGCTTGAGTTGAGCACATTATGGCAGTGTCCACACTGTTATAATGAAACTACTGCATACCACTTATGATAAGCATGCTCAATCTACAAGAAGAATTACTTTTAGGCTAACCATTGCCTGCTTGTCTTTGTATATGTAATGTATATGTAATGCATGCACTGTAATATATATACTATAATATAACATTCTATGACAAAAACAAAATTGTTATAAAAAGATACTGACTGCCAGCAGTAAGAATTTCATGTTCACGGTCTTCCTCCTCTTCCTCCTGCTCAGGGTGCCCCTCTTCTCTTTCTCTTTCCGCTTGTTCCTCCAGTTCAGCTTCTTCGTCTATTGTCCTAGTAAAGGAGTTTTCTTGAGAGCCTAACTCTGCAGATTCCTGATTTTCTGATACCTGACAAAAGAACAGATAAAGTGAAAAAGAGAAAAACAAAAACTGGAAACAAACTGGAAACATTTACGCCTTGGTGGAAGTGAAACACTTTGTAGGTCTCAAAATCAATAAACAGCTAAATATGGAGAACTGTGTATCATTACTGCCATCCATCTACTCTTTCTATCTATTCTAGCTATCGATTATACTTTCCTATCATATTTTGTTTCTCCTTTCAAAAACGCATGAGCAAAAACGCACCATCATAAGTGGTTTTCTTTTTTTTCCAGGCTCTCTGCGACAAGGTGCAGTTTTGGTTGCAGTTTGGGTGCAGTTAAAACTGCAGCGTGTGCATATAGCCTAAAGAACCTGACTTTCGGCAAATTTTTGGGTTCAGACTTCCGGATGAGAGATTCAGACATGCAAAGTGGGAGCTCTTCACTGGCAAAGTGCTACATTCTGGCTATATCACAATATTTTGTGTTTTTAACTAAAACAGCACTGCCGCTTTATATGATATACACAGTTATCAATGCATAACAGTTACTGTATTACTGATTAGTAACTGCTCTATATATAAAGCAGCAGTGCTGCTTAGCTGCTCTGACACCAAAGATCTCACACTTTGGCAGTGAAGGGTGTGTGGATTTTGTGCCAGAAAACCAAGGCTTTTAGGATGGCATTAGGGATACTTCTGTGCATTTATTCTATTTATGCTATTTAGTAAAATCAACTGTCTGTGACTGCCCAGTGTTTTCTTAAATAAAAGAAGTAGTCACAGACAGGTAATGGGTAAATACAACCCTGTATTTGTGAACCTTTTTACAATATGTTAGTCAGATTACCTAGTGCAAGCATCCCAGTGGTCACGAGATTACCAAGAATCAAACAAGGACGGGTGCTACCATTCCTAATATACACATTCTTATGAAAGCTGTCAATATTAAAAAGCATCATAGCTGACTATGGTTTTCAATACAACAGTATAAAAGTAAAAAATAAATTGCAATGCGCGTTAATAGCAGATGTATTCAAATACACAAAGTTAAATACATTCAATAGAACTCTTTATACAGGCAAACTTAAAAGGGAATTTGTAAAAAAGATCAACCCTCCTAAGCAATCTACATGGATACGCAGGTCACAGAAAGTTGAATCAACGAATACCTTTATATTTGCTATTGGATGTCTTAGGGGTGCTTCACACACAGCGAGCTCGCTGCCGAGATCGCTGCTGAGTCACGCTTTTTGTGACGCAGCAGTGACCTCATTAGCGATCTCGCTGTGTGTGACAATGAGCAGCGATCTGGCCCCTGCTGCGAGATCGCTGCTCGTTACACACAGCCCTGGTTCGTTTTCTTCAAAGGCACTCTCCCGCTGTGACACACAGATCGCTGTGTGTGACAGCGAGAGAGCGACGAATGAAGCGAGCAGGAGCCGGCGTCTGACAGCTGAGGTAAGCTGTAACCAAGATAAACATCGGGTAACCAAGGTGGTTACCCGATATTTACCTTAGTTACCAGCCTCTGCAGCTCTCACGCTGCCTGTGCTGCCGGCTCCGGCTCTCTGCACATGTAGCTGCATTACACATCGGGTTAATTAACCCGATGTGTACAGCAGCTAGGAGAGCAAGGAGCCAGCGCTCAGTGTGCGCGGCTCCCTGCTCCCTGCACACACAGCTAAGCGGTGTGCGCTGGTAACTAATGTAAACATCGGGTAACCATACCCGATGTTTACCTTAGTTACCAGTGTCTGCAGCTTCCAGACGCCGGCTCCGTGCAAGCACAGCGTCGCTTGCACGTCGCTGCTGGCTGGGGGCTGGTCACTGGTGAGATCTGCCTGTTTGACAGCTCACCAGCGACCATGTAGCGATGCAGCAGCGATCCTGACCAGGTCAGATCGCTGGTCGGATCGCTGCTGCATCGCTAAGTGTGAAGGTACCCTTAGTCCACATAAATGAGCTGTTAAGATCTATGGTGATAACTTAGCTCTCCCATAAACTCTGCCTCTGGGGGTGTGTACTTCTTCTGCATGTATTACCTGGACTAATCAAGAGCAGGCAGCAACGTATGGGGGAAAGACAAACACAACACTGCCACAATAGCTTACAGCAAGATTGGACAAAGGCTTGGACAAAACGCATCAATTTGATTATTTTTTTAATAAAGGACAATTTATTTTATGAATATCTAGGAGCTGGAACAAATTTTTTCATTCTTCCTGTTATTCTGTCTGACACATGAGAAAGCCTGTAGTAAGCTAGCGTGGGGGCGTGATCTTCTTTCCCCTGCATGCTGCGGTCTGCTAATGATTGGTCAATATCATACAGGGGAAAGAAGTAAAGACTTTCTGGGAGATAATGTTCATGTAGAATATAGAAGAAAGGGACCAGACAATCCTCATAGCCAAGTGATACTTCCTTATTCTGTAAGGTGCAGCATAAAAAGCAGACAGGGAGCTGGGTGCAGGCTCCTCAAAGGGACGACGGCCGTTTCGCATTTGTGTAAGCTTTGACTGGTCCACCTACCCCTGGTGGACGAGTCGAAGCGTACACAAACGCGAAACGGCCGTCGTCCCTTTGAGGAGCCTGCACCCAGCTCCCTCCCTGCTTTTTCTGCTGCACCTTGCGGAATAAAGAAGTATCACTTGGCTATGAGGATTGTACGGTCCCTTTCTTCTATATTCTACATGAACATTCTCTGGACGTCTGCCATCCTGTAGGACGAGCACTCCTCACCTGTGGATGTTTGGTGCCCAGGTCCTATTCCATTCACTTGTGGGACCCCTGTAAGGTAAAACCCAGTGGTGCAGGGCTACAATTCTATTTTTGTACACTCTGGGAGATGTGTACTGCCCATAGGAGGTTTTAACAGCTCAATTATAAATTAAGAAAAACTTGGATTTTTCTGGAATAACATAAATCTTCCACTGATAACGCGTCGACTTAGCAGCTGCTTTTCTCCACTCTGCTTTGTTGACAGGGTGTGATTGCTGATGTCATGCTGACTGACAACTGGCTCCCCGCTATTTAATCACTGGAAACCTGCTATCAATCAGCCCCACATGAATCATCATCAGCGCGGGGTGCAGTGAATCAGTACACTCACCGTTCCCCTGCAGCACCGTGATCTCCTCCTGTCTGTGCCGGCCTCGCTGTGTGGAGAGACTAGCGGTGCTCACAGCGATGACGTCATCGCTGTGCGCACGTGTCCACAGAGCCGCGCCGGCACAGAAAGGAGGACATCGCGATGCCGCAGGGATTGTGGCCGGCTCCACACAGCGCTGCTGGCACAGACAGGAGGAGGAGGAGCGATGCTGCGTGGAGCAAGGAAAGGTGAATATAAAATGTTTATTTTTTTTTTCTGTGTGTGCCACAGGATGCAGGACATATTGCAGGATGGGGGTATATGAGCAGGATGGGGGTATATGAGCAGGATGATGGCGTATATAGCAGGATGACGGCATATAGCAGGATGACGGCATATATAGCAGGATGACGGCATATATAGCAGGATGACGGCATATATAGCAGGATGACGGCATATATAGCAGGATGACGGCATATATAGCAGGATGACGGCATATATAGCAGGATGACGGCATATATAGCAGGATGACGGCATATATAGCAGGATGACGGCATATATAGCAGGATGACGGCATATATAGCAGGATGACGGCATATAGCAGGATGCGGCCATATGCCAAGGATGGGGTATATAGCAGGACAGGATGCGGCCATATGCCAAGATGGAGTATATAGCATGATGCGGCTATATACCAGGATGAGGTATATAGCAGGATGGGAGTACATACCAGGATGGCAGTATATAGCAAGATGGGGCTATACCAGGATGAGGGACAGATATATATATACACATACACATATACATACACATACAAGGCAGGAGGATCATTACCAGGATGGGGTACCTTAGTAGAGAATTTGGGGACATAACCCCCATAATAGTGTTAGCAACAGATCCTCGCCCCATAACAGTGTGTCATGACCGCATTTTTTGCTTAAAATTTTATTTTCCTTCTCTAAAACCAGGGTGCGTCTTATGGTCCGGTGAGTCTTATAGTCAAAAAAAAATGGTAGGTAGTTAGCAACTACCTGCCTATTCGTTCTTAGGCCGATAGTAAAGAAAATAACAAGTCCTAGATAACTTTTTTAATGCTCAATGTCCTCAAGACAAGTGATCAGTGTTAAGAGAGCTAAATCAGCTACTAATACTGGGTGAAATTCTATAATGTAAAATCAGATGACAGAATTGTTGCAGAAATTCGCAACTGTTCTATTGAAATTAAACCATGTGCCACAGTTGAGACGGCTACTTACGCACATGGGGTGGCACTAGGTTGGGAAAAAATGCAGACAATTCAGGCAATAGATGTGAATTGGCCCACTTGTAGTATCACTTCCATAAAGATAAAGTTGATTTTCTCAGTGAGGAAATGTATGTACGGGCTTGTCTTTTACTACCCTATCCAATGTAATTTTACTTACTTCACCCCCAAAACAAAAGTTATTTCTGTAGGTTCAGATCTAATGACATACCCATCTCTCTCTGGATGATGAGCGAGTTTGGATGAGTTCCATGTTCTTGCAGGCAAGCAAGCGACTCCTGACCTTGTACACACATCGAAATACCTCAGCTAGAGATTTCCCTGGCTGGTATCTAAGGAAATGGATTGGAAGAATTCATAAAATATTATTATATTACATTTTATATTATATTACACACACACACACACACACACACACACCTTCTCAGAGCAAGATATTGTACTTAATGACAACTTAAATCATTGCTCAAAATTGTAATTAATCTAATTGATTTACTTTGTATCACTAATCTTATAAATGATTTACGGTATTCTGCCTAATTTTGCAGTGATACAAGTGTGACAGTTGTGCTACTATATAACTAAGCAAATTTGTGATTCACACATCTGGGAGACACATGAAACAGGAATTGTAATGAGACTGCTATTGGTCATAGTTAGTGTAGGAGAGGGTAAGGCCAAATGCAGAGCGACATTTTCAAATTACTCATTAACAATTGAATGATTTTTTTTTAGTACAACAGTTCTTTCAAAGCTGATTGTAAAGGCCACACGGTTTTGTGGGGCGAAACAGCTATTCCCCTGTTAAAACAATCACATCACAGTAGGGGCAAATTGCCTCTGCCGTTTTTGTCTATGTTCTGACAGATATTTTTTGGCCTTACCCAAGGGCTCATTCAGACATTAATGATTTCTCTTAAATGAAGAAAAAAAACAAAAAACACAAAACTGATTTTTATCAGCATTTTTGATCAGATTTTTATCTAATCCGAGTTTGGTCAGTTTTTTTTCATCAGAGTTTCACCTCTTTTTCTAAAGTTAGAAAAAAAAAAAAAAAAAAAAGAATAAAAAAACCCAAAAAAAAAAGAGAATTTTGTTACTTACCGTAAATTCTTTTTCTTATAGTTCCGTATTGGGAGACCCAGACCATGGGTGTTTAGCTTCTGCCTCCGGAGGACACACAAAGTACTACACTTAAAAGTGAAGCTCCTCCCTCTGAGCTTATACACCCCCTGGTAGCCAGTCCTAGCCAGTTTAGAGCAAAAGCTGAAGGAGAATAGCCACCCACAAGTAGAACCGAGTAAGAACCGGAACAACCGGAGACTCTGTCCACGACAACAGCCGGTGATAACACACGGAACAAGAAAATTGCCAACAGGCAACAGGGAGGGAGCTGGGTCTCCCAATACGGAACTATAAGATAAAGAATTTACGGTAAGTAACAAAATTCTCTTTTTCTTTATCGTTCCTTTGGGAGACCCAGACCATGGGACGTTCCAAAGCTGTCCCTGGGTGGGAATAAACAGAAAAAACTAAGAAGTAGGCGGAGCCTAACTTCACAAGTGGGCGACAGCCGCCTGAAGGATGCGTCTGCCCAAGCTCGCATCTGCCGAAGCATGAGCATGCACTTGGTAGTGCTTCGAAAAGGTATGCAGGCTAGTCCAAGTGGCAGCCTGACAGACTTGTTGAGCCGTAGCCTGGTGCCTAAAAGCCCAAGAGGCACCGACAGCTCTGGTCGAATGTGCTTTGATCCCCGGCAGGGGAGGCACCTGAGTACTCTGGTAGGCGTCCGAAATGGTCGATCTAATCCAACGGGCCAAGGTCGGCTTAGAAGCAGAGAGACCCTTGCGCCGCCCTGTGGTTAGCACAAAAAGAGAGGTGCACCGCCTAAGCGCAGCGGTGCGAGCCACATAAATCCGGAGAGCACGCACCAGATCTAGAGTATGCAGCGCTTTCTCAAAGCGATGAACAGGGGCCGGACAGAAGGAAGGCAAGGAAATATCCTGGTTAAGGTGGAAGGGAGAGACCACCTTAGGAAGAAAGTCCAGGGTCGGATGGAGAACTACCTTGTCTTGGTGAAAAAACAAAAGGTGACTCCGAGGAGAGCGCAGCCAAATCAGAGACTCTCCTGAGAGAAGTTATGGCAACTAGAAAGGCCACCTTTTGAGAAAGACGATACAAATAAACCTCCCTAAGAGGCTCAAAAGGGGGGTTTCTGCAATACCGTGAGGACCAAGTTAACGTCCCATGAATCCAAGGGCCGCCTATAAGGCGGAATGATGTGAGACGCACCTTGCATGAAGGTGCGGATCTGAGCCAGCCTGGCGAGACGCCGCTGGAACAGCACTGATAGAGCTGAGACTTGTCCCTTGAGAGAGTTGAGGGACAGTCCTAGCTGCAGACCGGACTGTAAAAAAGACAGAAGGGTCGGCAACGAGAATGGCCGGAAGAGCGACACCAGGACAGGAAAATTTTCCAAGTCCTGTGATAGATCTTGACGGAGGAAGACTTACGGGCCCGAGTCATAGTGGAGATTACTTCAGGAGGAATACCAGAAGCCTTCAAAATCCAGGACTCAAGAGCCACGCCGTCAATTTGAGCGCCGCAGAATTCGGGCGGAAAAACGGACCTTGCGAGAGCAGGTCTGGACAGTCCGGAAGATGCCACGGCATCTCCACGGACAGTTGGAGCAGGTCCGGATACCAAGCTCGCCTGGGCCAGTCCGGTGCAATGAGGATGACTCGACGGCCCTCCATTCTGATCTTGCGCAGGACTCTGGGCAAGAGAGCTAGAGGGGGAAACACGTAGGACAGACGAAACTGGGACCAGTCTTGAACCAGAGCGTCCGCGGCGAAGGCCTGAGGATCGTGGGAGCGAGCCACGTAAACCGGAACCTTGTTGTTGTGACGGGATGCCATTAGGTCCACGTCCGGAGTGCCCCACTTGCGGCAGATTGACTGAAACACTGCCGGGTGCAGGGACCACTCGCCACCGTCCACGGATTGACGGCTGAGATAATCTGCCTCCCAGTTTTCTACGCCAGGGATGTGGACTGCGGATATGGTGGACTTGGACTCCTCCGCCCATTGAAGAATACGTTGGACCTCCAACATTGCCAGGCGGCTGCGTGTCCCGCCTTGGTGATTGATGTAGGCAACCGCTGTCGCGTTGTCTGACTGGACTCGAATGTGCCTGCCCGCCAACAGGTGGTGAAAGGCTAGGAGAGCTAGAAGCACAGCTCTGGTTTCCAGCACATTGATTGAAAGGGCTAACTCGGACGGAGTCCAAGTGCCCTGAGCTCTGTGGTGGAGATGTACCGCTCCCAAGCCGGATAGGCTGGCATCCGTGGTGAGAATCACCCAGGACGGAGCCAGGAAGGAGCGTCCTTGGGACAGGGAGAGGGGTCGAAGCCACCACTGAAGAGAGCTCCTGGTCCGTGGCGACAGAGCCACTAACCTCTGTAAGGAGGAAGGCCGCTTGTCCCAACAGCGGAGAATGTCCAGCTGCAGAGGACGCAGATGGAACTGGGCAAAGGGAACCGCCTCCATGGAAGCCACCATTTGACCCAGCACCTGCATCAGGCGCCTGAGGGAATAACGGCGGGGCCTCAGGAGAGAGCGCACCGCTAGCCGGAGAGACTGTTTGATTAAGGGCAACTTCACAAGTGCCGGCAAAGTCTCGAACTGCATCCCTAGGTACGTGAGACTCTGAGTCGGAGTCAGAGTGGATTTGGGAAGATTGACAATCCACCCGAATTGGGCTAGGGTGGCGAGAGTGAGCGAAACACTCCGCTGACAGTCTGCGCTGGATGGACCCTTGACCAGAAGGTCGTCCAGATAAGGAAGCACTGCTAACCCCTGGAGGTGCAGGACCGCAATCACTGCCGCCATGACCTTGGTGAATACCCGAAGGGCCGTGGCTAACCCGAAGGGGAGAGCCACGAATTGGAAATGATCCTCTCCTATCGCAAAACGTAACCAACGCTGATGTGACACTGCGATTGGCACATGTAGATAGGCATCTCTGATGTCGATGGACGCCAGGAACTCCCCTTGGGTCATTGAGGCAATGACTGATCGCAGAGACTCCATGCGAAAATGCCGCACCCGGACATGCTTGTTGAGCAGCTTGAGATCCAGGATGGGCCGGAAGGTACCGTCCTTTTTTGGAACTAGGAAGAGATTTGAGTAAAAACCTCTGAACCGTTCCTGAGCGGGAACTGGGACAATCACTCTGTTTGCCTGCAAGGACGCCACGGCCTGCGAGAAGGCGGCGGCCTTGGAGCAGGGGGGAGTTGAGAGAAAAAAATCTGTTTGGAGGGCTGGAAGAGAATTCTATCCTGTAGCCGTGAGATATGATGTCTCTCACCCACTGATCAGAGACTTGCTTTAACCAAACGTCGCCAAAGTGGGAGAGCCTGCCACCGACTAAGGACGTGGCTGGAGCGGGCCGAGAGTCATGAGGAAGCTGCCTTAGTGGCAGAACCTCCTGCGGTCTTCTGCGGACGCGCTTTAGGGCGCCAGTTGGATTTCTGATCCTTGGCTGAGTTAGCGGACGAGGCGGAAGGCTTAGAGGATGACCAGTTGGGGGAACGAAAGCAACGAAACCTCGATTGATTCCTACCCTGGGCAGGTTTCCTGGTCTTGGTTTGTGGCATGGAAGTACTCTTCCCGCCAGTAGCTTCTTTAATGATTTCATCCAGCTGTTCACCAAACAGCCGTGAACCAGCAAAAGGGAGCCCAGCAAGAAACTTCTTGGAAGAAGCATCTACCTTCCACTCTCGAAGCCACAAAATCCTGCGGATAACAAGAGAATTAGCTGAAGCCACCGCAGTGCGGTGAGCAGCCTCTAGCATGGCAGACATGGCATAAGATGAAAAGGCTGAAGCCTGAGCAGTTAAGGTAACCATCTCAGGTATAGATTCCTTGGTGAGGGAATGCATCTCCTCTAGAGAAGCAGAGATGGCTTTGAGAGCCCACACTGCTGCAAAAGTCGGGGAAAACGCGGCCCCCGCAGCTTCATACACAGATTTGGCCAGAAGGTCAATCTGACGGTCAGTGGAATCCTTAAGTGAGGTGCAGTCAGCCACCGACAACGGTCCGGGCTGATGGTAGACCCTCCGGTGTCTAGGCTTTTGGGGAGTGAGACCACTCCTTGACCACCTCAGGTGGAAATGGAAACCGGTCATCAGAACCACGCTTTGGAAAGCGTTTGTCAGGGCAGGCCCTGGGTTTGGTCACAGCGGTCTGAAAACTGGAGTGGTTAAAGAACACACTCTTCACTCTCTTAGGCGAGGTAAACTGATCTTTTTCTGCCAAAGAGAGTTGCTCCTCTGACACTGGCGGATTGAGATCCAGCACAGAATTAATAGAAGCAATCAAATCACTAAGATCTGAGTCACCCTCAGAGAAATCGATGGGATACATAGCCTCCGAGCCCCCAGTGAGGGCATCCTCCTCATCTTGAGAGTCAGCTCTTGAGACAGAGCCGTGGGATGGGGAGGGGGAGGAAACCCTGCGCCTTCTCTTAGAAGGACGGGGTCTGGGATCAGATGATTAATCCTCCGTGAGCTCTGATGGACGGAGGTCAGAGGATAAGAGTCCTCTGTCAAGAGTATTAGAGGCACCCTGTGAGGGGGGCTGATGCATATTCATCAAAGTCCTGGACAAAAGTCCCATGGACTCAGCAAATGACTGGGATATGGACCTAGGAAAGGACTCTACCCAGGCCGGGGGTTCAATCACAGGTGCAGCAGCAGCCTGAGAGACCACTGGGGGTGAGACTCCAGGCTGTGGCACCGCCAAGTTAGAGCAACCATCACAGTGTGGATAAATGCTCGGCTCAGGCAGCAGGAGCTTACATGCAGTGCATGCAGAATAAAGCTTTGGAGCCTTGCTCCTTGTGTGAGACATGCTGCTGGAGTGGGGGCTTTGCAGAGAATGAACCCCAGGGAGAATATACAGAGGTCCACAACCGGAGACCGGCTGTGGCTTACCAGACCTCTGTTGTGTGCCCTCCAGATCCCGAAGCCCGGTCCCCCAGAGCGCAGCACCTCAGCAGAGATGCAGAATGCAGGATGTCCCAGAGCAGAGTGAACTCTGCCTGAGAAATGGCCGCCGGAGCGGAGAGGGGGCGGGACTAGGGGCGTTATTATAAAAGAGCGGAAACTGGAGGGCTATAGAGACCCGCCGGGAAGGAGGGACGCCCCAGCAGTGGGGAGTGTCCCTCCCCTGTGTAGAACGGCCGCCGGCAGGAGCCGAACCTGTCCCTCTGCATGAGTGACATGCGAGGGCAGGAAAACGAAACTAGGCCTCCGGCGAAGCCGGGGCCTAAATTTAAGCGGCAAGGCCGACAAGCAGGCACCATCGGTGCGGTTCTCGGGCAAAAGCTGGAGAACCCGCCGGAAAAGTTAAAAACAATCACATACCGCATACTCTCCCCTTACAATAAAGAACCGGGACCCCCAACATAAACGTCTCAGGTACTTAGCTGCTGAGACGCAGGGCCATGTCCCTGGGGATGAGTGCTCCGGTCCAACAGAATCCTCAAGGGGCTGTGGATGGAGACCGGACTCCTGCCAGGCATGGAGACCGTGCTGGCTCCCACTTCAAGCCAGAGCCCAGAAGGGATGGTGAAGGAGCGCGGCATGTAAGGCTTCAGCCTTGTAAATCAACCTTAACAACACCGCCGACACAGTGGGGTGAGAAGGGACATGCCGGGAGTCCAGACATGGACCCGCTTTTCTTCAAACTCTTTCCAAAAGTCAAACAATCAGATGAGAATGCATGTGTGGATGTATGACCTCCTGAACACAAAGCGATAAACTGGCTAGGACTGGCTACCAGGGGGTGTATAAGCTCGGAGGGAGGAGCTACACTTTTAAGTGTAGTACTTTGTGTGTCCTCCGGAGGCAGGAGCTAAACACCCATGGTCTGGGGGTCTCCCAAAGGAACGATAAAGAAAAACCACACTTATGGAGGTTTCTCAATCTTTTCCTATCCAATCATAGGTCAGTTAGAGGTTAGTTTTATATACTTTTCTTGATCGTTGAACTTCGTAAAAATTTCGAAAAATGCCATCACAGTTTTTTCACAAACACTGACTCCATAGGCTTTCAAAATTGTAGTTGCTCTAGTATATTGAAGTGATCTTCCTGGGCTTTTGGAAAAATTTTACACCGAGTACAACGTGAAGACTATTGATATATTTAAAAAAAAAAAGAAGAAAATTCAAAGATGCTACTGCACAATGGCAGCAAGTATGAATCAGTGCCTATAGGGCATTCTGTGCACTTGAAGGAAAGCAATGAGAATTTAGAATTTATTCTCAACCTCTGCACGACAAATGACATACTGGGTACACCATTGATCGTATGAGGTTAATCCCCACCACCTGACGTGGGCAGTCCTGCCAGGACACATAAGGGGCATACTCTATGCTTTCATTTTTCCGAACGTTTCCCAGACTTCTGTCGAGTCTAAATGCCACTTTACACACAGCGACGTCGCCAGCGATGTCGCCAGCGATGTCGCTGGTGAACGTACTCGCCCTCGTGGGTTGTGCGTAACGGGCAAATCGCTGCCCGTGGCGCACAACATCGCTTACACATGTCACACATACTTACCTGCCTAGCGACGTCGCTGTGGCCGGCGAACCGCCTCCTTTCTAAGGGGGAGGTTTGTTCGGCGTCACAGCGGCGTCACTAAGCGGCCGCCCAATAGAAGTGGAGGGTCGGAGATGAGCGCCCGTAACATCCCGCCAACCTCCTTCCTTCCTCATTGCCGGCGGCCGCAGGGACGGTGATGTTCCTCGTTCCTGCGGTGTCACATGTAGCGAGGTGTGCTGCCGCAGGTACGACGAACAACCTGGGTCCTGCAGCAGCAACGATAATCAGGATTAGAGTGACCGGACAACGATCAACGATATGGTGAGTATTTTTGATCGTTAGCGGTCGCTCGTACGGGTCACACGCAACGACGTCACTAACGAGGCCGGATGTGCGTCATGAATTCCGTGACCCCAACGACATCTCGTTAGCGATGTCGCTGCGTGTAAAGTGGCCTTTAGACAAAAAAGAAAACTGGAAAACCCAATGCGTGCCTGCCAGGCGCAAATGGAATCGTGCTCCACCCGCGCCTATTAACCCCTTACATCTCGCTGTCAAATTCTGACAGCGAGATGTAACAGCGCACCGTCGTAAGCATAACTTACCCACCCCCTTTGGCAGTCACGTGACGTGATCACGTGACTTCCGGTGGTTGCCAAGGTAGCACAGGGTCATGTGATGACTCCTGTAGTTATCAGAAGTCACTTTCTCTCACTGTCGGCAGACTGTGTAGCTGTGATCTGGACAAATGGAAAAGCGATGAGACTACTGTTCATTATTAGTCCGCTAGGGGGGGGACTAGTAAAATAAAAAAAATGAACATTAAAACGGTAAAAAAAAAATATTTGGTATTGCCGTATTCAGAAACGCCCGATCTATGAAGAAGGGAATTTTGTTTACTTACCGTAAATTCCTTTTCTTCTAGCTCCAATTGGGAGACCCAGACAATTGGGTGTATAGCTTCTGCCTCCGGAGGCCACACAAAGTATTACACTTAAAAGTGTAAACCCCTCCCCTTCTGCCTATACACCCCCCCGTGCATCACGGGCTCCTCAGTTTTGGTGCAAAAGCAGTAAGGAGGAACTTATAAATTGGTCTAAGGTAAATTCAATCCAAAGGATGTTCGGAGAGCTGAAAACCATGAACCAAGAACAATTCAACATGAACAACATGTGTACACAAAAGAACAACAGCTCGAAGGGAACAGGGGCGGGTGCTGGGTCTCCCAATTGGAGCTAGAAGAAAAGGAATTTACGGTAAGTAAACAAAATTCCCTTCTTCTTTGTCGCTCCATTGGGAGACCCAGACAATTAGGACGTCCAAAAGCAGTCCCTGGGTGGGTAAATAATACCTCGGTAATAGAGCCGTAAAACGGCCCCTTCCTACAGGTGGGCAACCACCGCCTGAAGGACTCGCCTACCTAGGCTGGCATCTGCCGAAGCATAGGTATGCACCTGATAGTGTTTCGTGAAAGTGTGCAGACTCGACCAGGTAGCCGCCTGACACACCTGCTGAGCCGTAGCCTGGTGCCTCAAAGCCCAGGACGCACCCACGGCTCTGGTAGAATGGGCCTTCAGCCCTGAAGGAACCGGAAGCCCAGAAGAACGGTAGGATTCAAGAATTGGTTCCTTGATCCACCGAGCCAAGGTTGACTTGGAAGCCTGCCACCCTTTACGCTGGCCAGCGACAAGGACAAAGAGCGCATCTGAGCGGCGCAGGGGCGCCGTACGAGAAATGTAGAGTCTGAGTGCTCTCACCAGATCTAACAAGTGCAAATCCTTTTCACATTGGTGAACTGGATGAGGACAAAAAGAAGGTAAGGAGATATCCTGATTGAGATGAAAAGGTGATACCACCTTAGGGAGAAATTCCGGAACCGGACGCAGAACCACCTTGTCCTGGTGAAACACCAGGAAGGGGGCTTTGCATGACAGCGCTGCTAGCTCAGACACTCTCCGAAGTGATGTGACTGCCACTAGGAAGACCACTTTCTGCGAAAGGCGTGAAAGAGAAATATCCCTCATTGGCTCGAAAGGTGGTTTCTGAAGAGCCGTTAGCACCCTGTTCAGATCCCAGGGTTCTAGCGGACGCTTGTAAGGAGGGACTATGTGGCAAACCCCCTGCAGGAACGTGCGTACCTGTGGAAGCCTGGCTAGGCGCTTTTGAAAAAATACAGAGAGCGCCGAGACTTGTCCTTTAAGGGAGCCGAGAGACAAACCCTTTTCCATTCCGGATTGAAGGAAGGACAGAAAAGTGGGCAAGGCAAATGGCCAGGGAGTAAAACCCTGATCAGAGCACCAGGATAAGAAGATCCTCCACGTCCTGTGGTAGATCTTGGCGGACGTTGGTTTCCTGGCCTGTCTCATAGTGGCAATGACCTCTTGAGATAACCCTGAAGACGCTAGGATCCAGGACTCAATGGCCACACAGTCAGGTTGAGGGCCGCAGAATTCAGATGGAAAAATGGCCCTTGAGACAGCAAGTCTGGTCGGTCTGGTAGTGCCCACGGTTGGCCCACCGTGAGATGCCACAGATCCGGGTACCACGACCTCCTCGGCCAGTCTGGAGCGACGAGGATGGCGCGGCGGCAGTCGGACCTGATTTTGCGTAACACTCTGGGCAGCAGTGCAAGAGGAGGAAATACATAAGGCAGTTGAAACTGCGACCAATCCTGAACTAATGCGTCTGCCGCCAGAGCTCTGTGATCTTGAGAACGTGCCATGAATGCCGGGACCTTGTTGTTGTGCCGGGACGCCATTAGGTCGACGTCCGGCTTCCCCCAGCGGCAACAGATCTCTTGAAACACGTCCGGGTGAAGAGACCATTCCCCTGCGTCCATGCCCTGGCGACTGAGAAAGTCTGCTTCCCAGTTTTCTACGCCCGGGATGTGAACTGCGGAGATGGTGGAGGCTGTGGCTTCCACCCACAGCAGAATGCGCCGGACTTCCTGGAAGGCTTGCCGACTGCGTGTGCCGCCTTGGTGGTTGATGTATGCCACCGCCGTGGCGTTGTCCGACTGAATTCGGATCTGCCTGCCTTCCAGCCACGGCTGGAACGCCTTTAGGGCTAGATACACTGCCCTTATCTCCAGAACATTGATCTGAAGGGAGGACTCTGGCTGAGTCCAGGTACCCTGAGCCCTGTGGTGGAGAAAGACCGCTCCCCACCCTGACAGACTCGCGTCCGTCGTGACCACCGCCCAGGAGGGGGGCAGGAAGGATTTCCCCTTCGACAACGAAGTGGGAAGAAGCCACCACTGAAGGGAGGCCTTAGCTGCCCGAGAAAGGGAGACGTTCCTGTCGAGGGACGTCGACTTCCTGTCCCATTTGCGGAGAATGTCCCATTGAAGTGGACGCAGATGAAACTGCGCAAAAGGAACTGCCTCCATTGCTGCCACCATCTTCCCTAGGAAGTGCATGAGGCGCCTCATGGGTGCGACTGGGCTCGAAGGAGAGATTGCACCCCTGTCTGTAGTGAATGCTGTTTGTCCAGCGGAAGCTTCACTATCGCTGAGAGAGTATGAAACTCCATGCCGAGATATGTCAGTGATTGGGCCGGTGTCAGTTTTGACTTTGGAAAATTGATGATCCACCCGAATCTCTGGAGAGTCTCCAGAGCAATATTTAGGCTGTGTTGGCATGCCACCTGAGAGGGGGCCTTGACAAGCAGATCGTTTAAGTAAGGGATCACTGAGTGTCCCTGAGAGTGTAGGACTGCTACCACTGTTGCCATGACCTTGGTGAAGACCCGTGGGGCTGTCGCCAGGCCGAAAGGCAGTGCCACGAACTGAAGGTGTTCGTCCCCTATGGCGAAACGCAGGAAGCGCTGATGCTCTGGTGCAATCGGCACGTGGAGATAAGCATCCCTGATGTCGATTGATGCTAGGAAGTCTCCTTGGGACATTGAGGCGATGACGGAGCGGAGAGATTCCATCCGGAACCGCCTGGTTTTCACGTGTCTGTTGAGCAGTTTTAGGTCCAGAACGGGACGGAAAGATCCGTCCTTTTTTGGCACCACAAACAAGTTGGAGTAAAAACCGTGGCCCCGTTGCTGAAGGGGAACAGGGATCACCACTCCTTCTGCCTTCAGAGTGCTCACCGCCTGAAGAAGAGCATCGGCTCGCTCGGGGGGAGGAGATGTTCTGAAGAAACGAGTGAGAGGACGAGAGCTGAACTCTATCCTGTAACCGTGAGACAAAATGTCTCGCACCCAACGGTCTTGGACATGTGGCAACCAGGCGTCGCAAAAGCGGGAGAGCCTGCCACCGACCGAGGATGCGGTTTGAGGAGGCCGAAAGTCATGAGGAGGCCGCTTTGGTAGCGGTTCCTCCGGCGGTCTTTTTAGGACGTGACAGACCGCCATGAATCGGAGTTCCTCTGACCCTTCTGTGGCCTGTTGGACGAGGAGAATTGAGACCTGCCCGCGGGCCGAAAGGACCGAAACCTCGATTGTACCTTCCGTTGTTGAGGTCTGGTTGGTTTGGACTGGGCTAAGGAAGAGTCCTTTCCCTTGGATTGTTTAATGATTTCATCCAATCGTTCGCCAAACAGGCGGTCGCCAGAAAATGGCAACCCGGTTAAGAACTTTTTGGAAGCAGAGTCTGCCTTCCATTCACGTAGCCACATGGCCCTGCGGACTGCCACTGAATTGGCGGATGCTACCGCCGTACGGCTCGCAGAGTCCAGGACAGCATTCATGGCGTAGGACGCAAACGCCGACGCCTGAGATGTTAAGGACACAACCTGCGGAGTAGTGGCACGTGTGACTGCATTAATCTCAGACTGACAAGCTGAGATAGCTTGGAGTGCCCATACGGCTGCGAATGCCGGAGCAAAGGACGCGCCGATAGCTTCATAGATGGATTTCATCAGGAGCTCTATCTGCCTGTCAGTGGCATCCTTGAGTGATGCACCATCTGCCACTGCAACTATGGATCTAGCCGCCAGTCTAGAGACTGGAGGGTCCACCTTGGGACACTGAGCCCAACCCTTGACTACGTCAGTGGGGAAGGGATAACGTGTGTCTTTAAGGCGCTTAGTAAAGCGCTTATCTGGAAAAGCTCGGTGTTTCTGGACTGTATCTCTGAAGTCGGAGTGATCCAGAAACGCACTCATTGTACGTTTGGGAAACCTGAAATGGAATTTCTCCTTCTGAGAAGCTGACTCCTCAATTGGAGGAGCTGGGGGAGAAAGATCCAACACCTGATTGATGGACGCTATAAGGTCATTTACTATGGCGTCTCCTTCAGGTGTATCCAGGTTGAGAGCGGCGTCAGGATCAGAGTCCTGCTCTGCCACCTCCGCTTCATCCTCTAGAGAGTCCTCCTGCTGAGACCCTGAGCAGTGTGATGAAGTCGAGGGAAGCTCCCAGCGAGCCCGCTTAGGCGGTCTGGGACTGCGGTCCGCGTCGGAGACCTCACCGTGGGACCTATGAGTCGCCCCAGGAGCACTTTGCTGCTCCAACCGAGGGGGACCTGGGGTCAATGATTCAACAAAGCCCGGGGCCTGTGTTACCGGTCTGGACTGCAAGGCTTCTAGTATCTTAGCAGACCATTTATCCATAGACTCAGAAAGTTTGTCAGCGAATACTGCAAACTCCGTCCATGTCACCTGGACAGTGGCAACAGGTGGTTCCCCCTGGGCCACCAGTGGCAGAGGCTCCGGCTGAGTGAGTGTCACAGGGGCCGAGCATTGCACACAATGAGGGTAGGTGGAACCTGCAGGTAGCATAGCCGCACATAAGGTACAGGTTGCAAAGTAAGCCTGTGCCTTGGCACCTTTGCTTTTTGCGGACGACATGCTGTTGTCTCCTCTGAGTGCAATCAGAGAGGGTATATAGCCAAAAACAAGCAGTGCAGCCGTACAGAGTAAATGAATAGAATATAAGCATATAAATATACACTTCGGCACCCAGGGGGGCCAGCACCTAGTAACAGGTGCGGCTTACCGACCGCACGCAGCGGTTGTGTGACCACCAGATTCCCTGCCTGGGCCTCCCAGAGCTGTGTTGTCTCTCCTCTCCAACGTCAGAAGTGCTGACAGGAATGGCTGCCGGCGTTCTGAGGGGAGGAGGGGGCCGTGGGCGTGCCTTAGAAAGTGCGGGAATCTGGTGCCCCACGGTGCTCAGTGAGGGGGAGGAGGATACAAAGTATGCTCCAGCCCTCAGCGCTGACGTCCAGTGCAGCGTCCCGCCCTTACCCCTGACTGGCAGGCCCGGGGGCGGGAGTATGCGGTACTAGGCCGCAGAAGCCGAAGACTAAAGTTATAAGCGCGGCCGGCAAACAAGCGCGGCCAGCGCGGTAGTCCCGGCGCACTAACACACCCAGCAGCTGCTGCAGCATGCATAACACAGGCGCTCTATGCGCCGTCCCCAAGGGGACACAGAGTACCTCAAAGTAGCAGGGCCTTGTCCCTGACGATACCCGGCTCCTGTCCAGCAGATTCCCCCAGGGGCTGCGGAGGGAGCACGGTCCCAGTGCCTGGAGACCGGTTAGGATCCCACTTCGCCCAGAGCCCCTGAGGGATGGGGAAGGAAAACAGCATGTGGCTCCTGCCTATGTACCCGCAATGGGTACCTCAACCTTAACAGCACGGCCGACCAGAGTGGGGTGAGAAGGGAGCATGCCGGGGGCCCTGTTATGGGCCCTCTTTTCTTCCATCCGATATAGTCAGCAGCTGCTGCTGACTAAATTGTGGAGCTTGCGTGCATGTGTGCCTCCTTCGCACAAAGCATAAAAACTGAGGAGCCCGTGATGCACGGGGGGGTGTATAGGCAGAGGGGAGGGGTTACACTTTTTAAAGTGTAATACTTTGTGTGGCCTCCGGAGGCAGAAGCTATACACCCAATTGTCTGGGTCTCCCAATGGAGCGACAAAGAAAATATAAAATCAATTCATCTGATCGGTAAACAGTGTAGCGGCAAAAAAATTCCAAATGCCAAAATTACTATTTTTGGTCGCTGCAAATTTTGCGCAAAATGCATTAACAGGCAATAAAAACATACCTGCTGTGCAAAAATGGTACCATTAAAAAAACATTAAAAAATCAGCTCGAAATGCAAAAAAATAAGCAGTCACTAAGCTATAGATCTGGGAAAAAAAGAACGCTACGAGTTTTGGAAAATGGCGCAAAAAATGCGCCCTTTTTTAGTCAAACTTGTGAATTTTCTTTAACCCCTTAGATAAAAGTAAACTTATACGTTTGGTGTCTGCAAACTCGTACCGACCTGAGACATCACACCAACACATCAGTTTTACCATATAGTGAACACTGGGAATAAACTATCCCAAAAACTATTGGGAGATCACTTTTTTGCAGTTTTCCAGTACACATTATGGTAAAATGTATGGTTTCATTTAAAAGTACAGCTCATCCCTCAAACAACAAGCACTTACATGGCAAGATTGACGCAAAAATAAAGTTACGGCTCTCGGAAGAAGGGGAGCAAAAAACAAAAAAAAAACGGAAAAACGCCCGGGGATGAAGGGGTTAAGAAAAACTATGAGGATCGAGGATGGTCAATATGTGGTGATCTGAAAAGGGCTCTCTTGGGCAGCAAGGAGGATAAACTAAAAGCACCAATGCTTTTTCTGTGAATGGTATAGCCTGGAAAGGATTCGCCACTGGAGCCAAAAAAAGTTGGTCAATGAGAACATCTTTGCAACCTGGACAGAAAAACATCACTGCAGAAAGCTTAGTTGACTGTACTAGAGTTCTCCTGCCACCACTCCACATTAAGCTTGGATTAATGAAGCAATTTGTGAAAGCTCTTCCAAAATGAGAGAATATTAAGTTCCTGTGTACTAAGGAACAGTCTAAAGCAAAACTGAAAGAGGGCATTATTGTGGGTCCATGATATTAGGAAACTCCTGAAGAGGAGGTTTTAAAACAAAAAAAAAACGGATTTTTGTGTACTCACCGTAAAATCGTTTTCTCTTAGCCATCATTAGGGGACACAGGACCATGGGTGTTATGCTGCCTATCCATAAGAGGACACTAAGTAGATGCAAAAGCATAGCTCCTCCTCTGCAGTATACACCCCCTGGCCGGAGCAGGCAACCTCAGTTTTAGTACACAAGCAGTAGGGAAGGGAAAAAAAAAAAAAAAAAAAAAAAAAAAAAACAGTAAAAACTTCTCAACAGAGGAACATGAGAAAAGAAGAGTCATAACCAAATAAGGTACTGAGAGAACCAAGGCCCAACAGGGTGGGTGCTGTGTCCCCAATGATGGCTAAGAGAAAATGATTTTACGATGAGTACACAAAAATCCGTTTTTCTCTGACGCCTCATTGGGGGACACAGGACCATGGGACGTCCTAAAGCAGTCCATGGGTGGGAAACTAAAGAAGAAGACGACACAACCCAAGGACTAGGAACCAGTCCCAGACAGCCTGGAGCGCCTACTGAGAGAGGTGCTCTACTACCGTTTGCAGAATTTTCCTACCCAGATTTGCCTCAGTTGAAACCTGGGTACGGACTCTGTAATGCTTTGAAAACGTATGTAGGCTAGACCAGGTCGCAGCCTTACACACCTGTTCCACTGAAGCCTGATGCCGAATGGCCCACGAAGCGCCAACTGCTCGCGTGGAATGAGCCCACAAGGAATGGGCTTGAGTTGCAAGCGGTAGACATCCTGGATCACAGAGCGAATCCAGCGAGCCAGACTCGCCTTTGAGGCTGCCTGTCCCTTCTTAGGCCCCTCAGGAATGACGAACAAAGAACCAGTTTTCCTAAAGGGGGTTGTCCTGGATATGTAATATCTGAGAGCTCTGACGAGGTCTAACGAATGCAGAGACCTTTCCACCCTATGAACCGGGTGTTGACAAAAAGAAGGCAGAACAATGTCCTCGTTCAAATGAAACGGGGTAAGAACCTTTCGAAGGAAATCCGGAAGGGGGCGCAGAACCACCTTGTCCTGGTGAAAGATCAAAAAAGGCTCGCAGCAAGAGAGTGCTGTTAGCTCCGAAACCCGTCTGATGGACGTAATTGCCACCAGGAATGTTACCTTCCAGGACAGAAGAGCAAGGGAGGATTCCTTGAGGGGTTCAAAGGGAGACCTCTGGAGACCGTCCAGAACGAGGTTGAGGTACCATGGTTCCAGCAGCCGTTTGTATGGGGGAACTAGATGGGAAACGCCCTGGAGGAAGGTCTTGGCTTGCGGTTTTTGAGCCAGGCGGCATTGGTAGAAGATTGAGAGCGTTGAAACCTGCCCTTTAAAGGGAACTGAGAGCCAACCCCGCTTGCAAGCCAGACTGTAGAAAGTCGAGAATTCTGGGGATGGCCAGAGGCATAGGCTGGACGTTAGTTTCCCTGCACCATGAAAGGAAGATTTTCCACGTATGGTGGTAAATGCGGGATGAAGCAGGCTTTCGGGCCCTGATCATGGTGGAAATAACCGCGGGGGAGAATCCCGCTCTTGTTAATACCCAGGTCTCAATGGCCATGCTGTCAGCTTCAGGGCTCTGGAGTTCCGATGGGAAATGGGCCCTTGGGTCAGCAAGTCTGGGATGTCTGGAAGGCGCCACAGTGAGTCTGTGTGAGCATTTGTACTAATTCAGCGTACCAGGCGCGCCTGGGCCAGTCCGGTGCTATCAGTATCACCGGGACTCCCTCTGCCTTGATCTTCCTGATTACCCGCAGCAGCAGGGGTAGAGGTGGAAATATGTAAGGCAGGCGGAATTGGTGCCAGGAGCAGACTAAAGCATCCGCGCCAATGAACTGCGGGTCGCGTGACCTAGCTATGAACGCGGGTACGTTTGCATTCAACCTTGAGGCCATTAGGTCCACGTCTGGTGTGCCCCAGGGAGTGCAGATATGTAGAAACACATCTGGTTGGGGAGACCATTCTCTGGCGGCCAGGCCTTGAAGACTTAGAAAGTCTGCTGTCCAGTTCTCTACTCCCGGTATGTGTACCGCTGATATCACTGATCCCGACGATTCGGCCCAGCTGAGGATCTTGTGGGCCTCGAGATAAGCCGCTTTGCTGCGGTGCCCACCTGCCAATTGATATAGGCTACAGCTGTCGCATTGTCCGATTGGACTCAAATCTGACGACCCGCTAGCAGAGGGCAGAACGCTCTGAGCGCGAGGAAGATCGCGCGGAGTTCCAGGATGTTTATGGGTAGGAAAGACTCCTGGGGCGTCCAACGTCCTTGAGCAGTGTGGTGCCGGTACACTGCTCCCCAGCCTAGGAGGCTGGCGTCCGTGGTCAGGACCAGCCAGTTCACTGGGAGAAAAGATCTCCCCTTCGATAGGGATGAGGACCGAAGCCACCAGCGGAGTGCATACGTGACTGAAGGCGTCAGGTGAAGATGTCTGTCCAGGGAGAAGGGGCTCTTGTCCCAGGCAGCTAGAAGTACTAGCTACAGTGGGAAGAGGTGCAGTTGAGAAAAGGGTACTGCTTCCATAGCTGCCACCATCCTGCCGAGCACCTTCATGCTGAATCGAATGGAGCGAGACTGAGGACGTAGAAGGCCGCGTACCGCTCGTTGAAGAGCGATCGCCTTGTCCTGAGGGAGAAGGATCAAGCCCCGACGGGTGTCCAGGGACATGCCCAGGAAGGTGATGGATCGTGATGGGATCGGGGATGATTTGTCCAGATTCACTAGCCACCCTAAGCGGGATAGGGTGTCCACAGTGATCTGTACGCTGGTTGAGCAGTCGCGGAAGGAGGGGGCCTTGATGAGGAGATCGTCCAAGTAAGGGAGAACGACTACTCCCCTGGCGTGAAGGACGCTCATGGCGGCCGCCATGACTTTGGTGAAGAGCCTTGGTGCGGTGGCAAGGCCGAAGGGTAGAGCTACGAATTGAAAGTGGGAGTCCTGCATTGCGAAGCGGAGGAACTTTTGGTGATCTGAGGCGATGGGTATGTGGAGGTACGCGTCCTTGATGTCTATGGAGGCGAGGAATTCCCCTTCGACCATGGATGCAATAATGGACCTTAGGGACTCCATTCTGAATCTCCGTACGTGCACATGTTTGTTCAGGTGTTGGATGTCCAGGATGGGTCGAACTGACCCATCCTTTTTGGGGACCACAAAGAGGTTGGAATAAAACCCCCCGAACCTCTCGTCGTCTGGGACAGGTATTATCACTCCTGCTGTGTGGAGCGAGTGGATTGCTGAGAAAAAAGCTTTGCGTCGTTTGAGTCTTTGGGGGGTTTGAGAGAAAGAACCGACTCGGGGGTCGGGTCCGAAATTCTATGTGGTAACCGGAAGACACAAGGTCTCGCACCCATTTGTCGTCTGAGGCGGCAGCCCAGATGTGTTGAAAGAGCCGCAGTCGACCTCCTACAATGAGTGTGTCTTCCGGGGCGCCAAAGGAGTCATGAGGGGGGAAAACGTCGTGGCCGAGTCTCCCTAGTCCTGGACTGTTTCGGTTTAGGCTGCCATGACGAAGTGGGTTTCGGGGAGAGCTGAGAAGGTCGGTCCCTGCGTAGTCCGCGGCTGGTGGCGGGGACAGCACGGGATGTCAACAAACCAAATGAGTTCCGAAAGGAGCGGAACGAGGACTGTGGACGTCTGGTGAAGGACGTCCTGGACTTCAGCTGGAGGAGGGAGGTACTCTTTCCTCCCGTGGCGTCAAAAATGAGCTTGTCCAGACGTTCGCCAAACAATCGGTCTGGAAAAAAAGGGAAGGTCTACGGATGGCTATGGTATTTGAGGCGGCAAACGCTGCACAGGTAGCAGCGTCCATGGAGGCCTGCATGAGGTACTCCGCCGCAGCGGCAATTTGAGCTGTTACCTCTATGAAGGTATGAGTGAACTGTGATTCCTCAAGCGAAGTGTTAAGGGATTCTTCCCAGACCGAGATCGCCTTTGCAACCCACACAGAGGCAAAGGAGGGCGAGAGGGAGGAACCCGCAGCCTCAAAAGGAGAGCGGGCGAGGTGTTCCACCTGTCTGTCGGGTCCTTGATGGAGGAACCATCGGGTAAAGACAGGAGCGTCTTTGTGGTAAGGCGGGAGACCGGGGGGTCGACCGAGGGCGGATCGGCCCAGCCCTTAGGGGCAGGTGAGGCAAAAGGGTACCGGGACTCCATGAGTTTTCGGTTACCGAAGCACCTGTCAGGCTTCTCCCTTTGCTTTGTGAGGATATCCTGAAACTCTGGGTGATCAGCAAGAACCTTTTGGGGTTTCCTTGCCCTCTTAAAGGAGACCGCATGGTCAGTGGTAGTGGATGGGGGATCCTCCACATGCAGAATTTGGTTGATTGCTGCTATAAGGGAGTCTACTGCAGTTTTATCATCTGGGGAGGATGATACCAAGGAATCCTCCTGGTACAAACAGCATTCTCCCTCCTCCAGCTCTTCAGAAGCCGTGGAGCGTGTGGGAGAGCCTGTCCTGTGTGCTCCCGAGGGAGAGCCCGCTGGAGACACCCGGCCGTGTGCTCTTTTCCTGATCCCTGCAACCGGTGAAGCATGTGCCCGGATTACCTCAGAAGGATCCTCCATAGGGGTATCCTCAGGCTGCGTTCCGGATAGGGACCCAGAAGGGTGTGGAAGACGACATTGCATAGCCAGCACCAGGTTCTGTGACAGTTTTTCCATGGATTGGGACAGAAACTGTGCCCATTCCGGTGGGCTGGGAGCCCTAGGCTCTGGGCTGACGGTTGCGGCGGTGGTGGCAGGGGGGTCTTGGGGGGCTATAGGGGCACAGGACTCACAGAGAGAAGAGGTGTGTTTACGTGTTAGCTCAGCGTGGCAGGCAGTGCAGGCTGAGTAATAGACTATGTGGGCCTTAGCACTCTTAGCGCCCTTAGAATTCTGCATGTTCCTAATAGGAGTATGCAAGGAGGGGGAGCGTGGCTCAGCAGAGCTACAAGTGAAGCAAGCACCTCACCAGAATTAGCCGATGGCCCTGTCCTCAGGAAAGATTAAGCTCTATGGAGATCTTTGCATGCTTTCCTGGGGGGCGGGGCTTATCGCGGCTGCGGGGGGCGGGGCTTAGCACTAAAAGAGCGCAAAGATGAAGTCAGTGTGCCCCCCCTGCTGTTGGTAGTAAAAAAACGGCGGGAAGGGAGCTTCTGATAGTTTTCCTCCCTCTCCCTCCAGTCAGCACACAGCTTGTCACTGGTGGTTATCAGCCGGCTTTTCTGCTAGAGCAAATAAACAGAGCAAATAAAGTCCCTGAGCCCTGGGCCTTCCCCCTGCCACCGGGAAATTATCTGCAGGACTTTCTGCAAACAAGAGTGACTAGAGAAAAGTTAACACTGTGTGTGCAGGATCCTTGGGGCTCTCTTCCTTGCACTCAGCAAGGAACTTTCTCATAATAAATACTGCAAATGTCCTGGGAGCCTTCCCTGCAGCGTCTTTTCTCCCTTTGTCTGGGAAACCAGTCAGGGGGGATCTCACCTTAAAACACTGCTTCAGTCCAGGCAGCCATGCCGTCATGAAAATAGCAGAGTCAGCTTGCTGTGTCCGGTCACACCGGTGCCATATTCAACTCAGAGCCTGCAAAGAGGGGCTGAGGAATTGGTACCATATTCAACCCAGAGCCTGCAAAGAGGGGCTGAGGAATTGGGCTATAGGGGCACAGGCCTCTACCCTGGGCTTTGGAAAATCGGTTTCTGTGGAACCAGTCATCCAGCCCAGGATCCAGCGTCGCAGGAGGGGGTACGTGGCGGAGACACTCCACGTTCCCGCCCGTTGATGGTAGTGGGAGATCGGTCCCAAAAGGAAGCCATCGCCCTCAAAAAATAGCAAACCTTGAAAGGAAGTGCCTCCTACAGACACTAAGCTAAAACTGAGGTTGCCTGGCCCAGCCAGGGGATGTATACTGCAGAGGAGGAGCTATGCTTTTGCATCTACTTAGTGTCCTCCTATGGATAGGAAGCATAACACCCATGATCCTGTGTCCCCTAATGAGGCGTCAGAGAAATTAAAGCTGTTGAGAAAAAGGCTTGGAATTAATTTAAAGAAATCCTGAAGAAAATTCTAGGTAGCAACAAAGATCCAAAATGTAAGTCCATTGTGGAGAGCGTGCTGAAACATTTCAAATCCTTGGGTTTTCTGATCAATTTAAAGTTATATTTTTTACATTGCCAATTGGACTTCTTTCCTGAAAACCTTGGTCGTCTTAACGAAGAGCAAGGAGAAAAAAAAGTATCAGCAGGATATCAAGGAGATGGAATAATACTACCTAGGTAGACGGACGTGAATACGACTGGGGACTACGGCTGGATGCTTTACAGAGAAAATCTGCAGACCTTCTATTAAGAGAAAAGGTATTAAGAGAAATTTTGAAGACAAAAGGAAGCTCTGCACAATAAGGAAGAAGGAAGGGAGGACAGTGTCATTAAGATGAAACAAAAAAAAAAAAAAAAAAAAACACCTAAGGGAAAAAGGATGGAATCAGATGCAAAACCTTGAGCAACTGAGAATTCTGGTGGACGATAGGGCCCTGTGAGAAAATCTGGAAGGTCTGGGAGCCTCCACGGAAAGTCCACGAGAAGATGAACTAGCTCCATGTAGCAAGGTCTACTGGGCCAATCTGGGGCCATGAGTAGGACGGGTACTCCTTCTGACTTGGTCTTTTTGATTAGCCTTAGGATGACCAGAAACGGAGAAAACAGATACGAGAGAAATAACCAGGAGATTTCCAGGGCATCGGAGTCGATCGCCAGGGGATTGCGAGATCTGGTCATGAACAGGGGAAACTTGGGGTTCCACCAGGACACCATCAGGTCTACATGTAGGGGTCCCCATCTGATGAAGATCTGTAGG
Organism: Anomaloglossus baeobatrachus; assembly: GCF_048569485.1. Classification (NCBI taxonomy): domain Eukaryota; kingdom Metazoa; phylum Chordata; class Amphibia; order Anura; family Aromobatidae; genus Anomaloglossus; species Anomaloglossus baeobatrachus. The sequence goes on along the minus strand of NC_134356.1, from coordinate 439,501,321 downwards.
AAGATAGTCGGGTTTAGGGACCATTTGTCAGTGGCGAGACTCTCTTGGCTGAGAAAGTTGGTGGCCCAATTATCCATTAATGGAATGTGGACCTCTGAGATTGGTAAGTTCTGTTTGACCCAAGAAAGGATCTGAAACACCTCTTCCATCACTGCCAGGCTTCGAGTAACTCCTTGGTCGTTTATGTAAGCCACGGCCGTCGCATTGTCTGATTGTAAGCGGATCGGGTGGCTGCATAGAAGATCCTGCCAGTGCAGTGATCTGCACACTCTTGCGGCATTCCACAGGGAATGATGCCTTAATCATAATGTTGTCTAAGTAAGGGATGATGAGAATGCCTTTAGTCTGAAGAATGGCCATCACAGTACCAAATTCCTTTGTGAAACCCTGTGTGATGTGGACAGGCTGAATGACAAAGCTGTGAACTAAAAGTGGTAATCCTGAATTGCAAAAAAGGCAGGATTCTCTGGAGAGACGGTAATATGGAAATGTGCAGACAGACATATTGCATGTCTACTGAGCAGAGAAACTCCTCAGGCTCCACAGAGGCCATCATAGAGGGGAGCAACTCCATCCTAAAGTGGCAAATATACGTGCATGTTCAATAGTGTGAGGTCTAGGATGGGACGGACAGGCCAGTCCTTCTTTGAAACCACAAATAGGTTTGCATAAACCCAGAAATGCGATCCCGAGGCGGAACGTGGATGAGGACTCCGGACTTGAGAAGAGACTGGGTAGCCCTGAAGAAGCCCTGTATAAAAGAAGAATCCTTTGGAAGGTGGGATTTGAAGAAGCATGGGTGAGGGAGTGTGAACATTCTAGTTTGTAGCCGTAGGAGTGGAGGTCTCAACCCCAATCATTGTCGACTATGGAAAGCTACACGTCCTGGAAAAGGAGACGACCACCCAGCTTGAGAGGATTCCCAAGTGGGGGTGTCCCGTCATGTGGAAGAAAATTTGTTAGATCTGGATTGGGACTGCCTGTTCTTGTGTCTGTGAGAACGCCAGGAAGGAAGTGGTTTGAAGGAGGGTCTTCTTTTTTCTCAATGTGTCAAAGATCTGACCCGGCGATTGTAATTTCCGGTTGAAAATTAGCAAAAAAGAGCAGAAAGGGAATGAGTGTTTCTTGGGAGGAAGACATTTTTGTCCTCCGTTGTGGAAGGGCGGTAACTCTTACCCAGTGGTGTCAGAGATAATTTTATCTAGTTATTCTCCGCAGCAGAGCCTGGAGCCTCGGAAGGGGAGACTGAAAACATTTTTTGGATGCCAAGTCAGCCTTCCATGTCTTCAGCCATAAGACGCTGCGGATAGTATCGATGTTGCTTTCTGCACAGACTGAGGAAGCAGCAGCATCAAGAAATTGCTGTTAGAAGGTATGAGAAATCTGAACTTGCTGATCTCGCAGATGAGAAAACTTGAAAAGATGCCCTCGTGAAGGAGCTTAGCTCAGGTGGAAACCGCCACAGGAACCCAAATGGAAGCAAAGGCCAGGCAGAGGGTCGATCCGTAGGCCTCAAAAGCCGATTTGGCTAGAGACTGTTTCTGTCTGATGGGTTTTTGAGTGAGGCCCCATCATAGAGAGGTAGAATAGTGCTGAAGAAGAGCCAGGAAGTCAGGGATCCACTAAGGGAGACTCTGACCACTTACGGAGAAGATACGGTGCAAAGGGGTAAAGAACCTCTGTGTGCTTATGTCTGAAATTGTTGCTCTGGATGTGCCCACTATTGTGAAAATTTCGTCAAATTCTTTATGATTGGTGAAAACCCGCAGAGGTCTCCAACTTCTTGAAGAGAACAGACTGGCAGGATTGAGTCGGTTACTCATACTTTACATTGAGATTCTGATAAATGGCTATAATCAGACTATCCATCAGGTCACAATTTACAAATTTGTTTGGAATTCAAATCGAAGTCAGGTTCTGAATGGTGATCTGAATCTTGAACCGCCAAAATGTTTGAGGAAAGAGAAAAAAAAAAGAGAAGGACGCCATCCCGGAGGACATGGAAAGGATAGGAAATTTGGAGGACGAGATGGTGCGAGTTCCCTTCTTAGACCTCTTAAGTGATCTCCCATGTCGGAGTTGAGGAACCAAGGGGTCCGACCAGCTCTGGCAAGTGGGAGAGATTCTGGTGGCAGAAATAAGCAGTTGTTCTATAACTGAAACCAGGGTCTGTGATACCATGGTTAAGTTGTTGACTGACTAAAAGAACTGCGGCCCACTCGGGAGAGGGGTGGTGTTTGCGCATCCTCACTGCGGACGCTGGGGGGCTACGGTGGTGGCATGGTGGACGGGCTACAGTTTTTACAGTGGGATGAGGTCTAACCTGGGGGAAACTTTTTGTGGCAAGAAGCGCAGGAAAAATGTAGGACGAGGGCTTGGGAATGGTAGCAAAGTTAGGCATAGAAAGGGAAAAGAGAGAGATTTTAGGGGAGGAGCCGCTTCTAGATGGCAGAACTTATCTTGGTTCAGAGGTCCTGAAACATAGCGCACATGCTGTAAATCCGGAGTGAGGCTACTGGCGCTGAGAAATCAACGTAAAGGAAGATGGAACTGGTCAAAAGACAGTGTTGGAAAGAAGGCTGGGTTCCCAAGTATTGAATAAAGAAAGCAGTGTTGTGATTGGCTGTATGCGTGTCCCGGCCGCAGGAGCAAGCCACAGTCAAGCTGGGAACTAAATTTGCTGAGCTGGGCCAGGGTGGCGTGGAGGGTGCGGTTGGGATCAGAGGGGGGAAAAAAAAAAAAAAGTGGGGAGGTACCGGAAAAGGGGCAAAGGGAGTGAGGGAGTGGAAAGACATTAAGAAAGACATCAGGGAATATTTTTTTTTTTTTATTATTATTCAGAGCCCCTATGGGACAGTGGGGAATCGTTACTTGACTTGAAGTCCATCCATCCTTGGGGAAAACTTGATGAAGATGTAACATCAGGCATCCCAGTTGTCAACTGTCGGGCGACTGACTGGTACCACCTTAGTCTTCCCACCAGTGCATTTCAGGCCCTGAGGGGCAAGCGTGCGAGAAAAGGGAAGCAGGGACAGTCTGCCTGTCCCTCTGTGCAAATACCCCAAATGTGTGATGTGCTGGAGGGGGGAGGTCCTGCCAGACAGACTCGGGAGACAACAGCAGAGACACAACCCAACAATGTGCTCCTAGTCTCTAGATGGGAAAGCGGGGTGACCAATCACAACCTATTGCCCGTAGTGGCTTTATCTGAAAATCCAAGGGAAATTATTAATAAAAGCACAATAATACATAGCTAAGGTAGAGACAAGACTGAGTGCATCCCCGTGTCTGCCACCTATGGACAATAAGCTTAAGCTGATGATCTCTGCGCCAGTTGATGGGCGTATACTACAGGGGAGGAGCTAACCTTCTTTTGCATAGTGTTAGCAGCATACACCCACTGTCTCCTGTGTCCCCGAATAAAGTGATAAAAAAACATAAGACTCAAACATTGGAGTTGAAAGAATTTTTATAAATCCAAATTTTGCATACCTCTGTAGTTTGAAAAACAAACAGCATACAGAATGCATCCACGTGCATTGTATTTTTTCCGCAGACCAAGAGATTTGAATTGGGGAGTTTGATCCATGTTATGGATAAAAATCCGAAATGTCTCTATGTTTTGTGCAGACCACTTTGTATGCAAAAATACACTGATATGTGAGCATGCCCATAGACTATAATGGGCATGAGATCTATCTGGCAAAAACGGTTATAGAACTTGTACATAAAAAAAAATATATGCCTGAATGATCCTTAGTAGTAAGACTTTGTTCACCATATTTTGTTTGTTTGGTGCTTGCCCTATAAAACATCCTTTACAGATACAAAAAACCTATCTAGCTATATGCCCCTATTGACCTAATGGTGAACAACATTTTGGCGTATTATCTATCAGATTGTATATGTCAAAATAGTCATTTTTCTATGCTGCACAAAGAAGGGAATTTTGTTTACTTACCGTAAATTCCTTTTCTTCTAGCTCCAATTGGGAGACCCAGACACTTGGGGTGTATAGCTTATGCCTCCGGAGGCCACACAAAGTATTACACTAAAAGTGTAAAGCCCCTCCCCTTCTGCCTATACACCCCCCATGCATCACGTGCTCCTCAGTTTTGGTTCAAAAGCAAGAAGGAGGAAAAAATTATAAATTGGTTTAAAGTAAATTCAATCCGAAGGAATATCGGAGAACTGAAACCATTCAACATGAACAACATGTGTACACAAAGAACAACAGCCCGAAGGGAACAGGGGCGGGTGCTGGGTCTCCCAATTGGAGCTAGAAGAAAAGGAATTTACGGTAAGTAAACAAAATTCCCTTCTTCTTTGTCGCTCCATTGGGAGACCCTGACACTTGGGACGTCCAAAAGCAGTCCCTGGGTGGGTAAATAATACCTCATAATAGAGCCGTAAACGGCTCCATCCTACAGGTGGGCAACCGCCGCCTGAAGGACTCGCCTACCTAGGCTGGCATCTGCCGAAGCATAGGTATGCACCTGATAGTGTTTCGTGAAAGTGTGCAGGCTCGACCAGGTAGCCGCCTGACACACCTGCTGAGCCGTAGCCTGGTGCCGCAAGGCCCAGGACGCCCCCACGGCCCTGGTAGAATGGGCCTTCAGCCCTGAGGGAACCGGAAGCCCCGAGGAACGATAAGCTTCGAGAATTGGTTCCTTGATCCACCGAGCCAGGGTTGATTTGGAAGCTTGTGACCCTTTACGCTGGCCAGCGACAAGGACAAAGAGTGCATCCGAGCGGCGCAGGGGCGCCGTACGAGAAATGTAGAATCTGAGTGCTCTCACCAGATCTAACAAGTGCAAATCCTTTTCACATTGGTGAACTGGATGAGGACAAAAAGAGGGTAAGGAGATATCCTGATTGAGATGAAAGGGGGATACCACCTTAGGGAGAAATTCCGGAACCGGACGCAGAACCACCTTGTCCTGGTGAAACACCAGGAAAGGGGCTTTGCACGACAACGCTGCTAGCTCAGACACTCTCCGAAGTGAAGTGACTGCTACTAGGAAGACCACTTTCTGCGAAAGGCGTGAGAGAGAAATATCCCTCATTGGCTCGAACGGTGGTTTCTGAAGAGCCATCAGCACCCTGTTCAGATCCCAGGGTTCTAACGGACGCTTGTAAGGAGGGACGATGTGACAAACCCCCTGCAGGAACGTGCGTACCTGTGGAAGTCTGGCTAGGCGCTTCTGAAAAAACACAGAGAGCGCAGAGACTTGTCCCTTAAGGGAGCCGAGCGACAAACCCTTTTCCAATCCGGATTGAAGGAAGGACAGAAAAGTGGGCAAGGTAAATGGCCAGGGAGAAAAACCCTGAGCAGAGCACCACGACAGGAATATCTTCCACGTCCTGTGGTAGACCTTGGCGGACGTTGGTTTCCTAGCCTGTCTCATAGTGGCAATGACCTCTTGGGATAACCCTGAAGACGCTAGGATCCAGGACTCAATGGCCACACAGTCAGGTTGAGGGCCGCAGAATTCAGATGGAAAAACGGCCCTTGAGACAGCAAGTCTGGTCGGTCTGGTAGTGCCCACGGTTGGCCGACCGTGAGATGCCACAGATCCGGGTACCACGACCTCCTCGGCCAGTCTGGAGCGACGAGGATGGCGTGGCGGCAGTCGGCCCTGATCTTGCGTAACACTCTGGGCAACAGTGCCAGAGGAGGAAACACATAAGGGAGTTGAAACTGCGAACAATCCTGAACTAAGGCGTCTGCCGCCAGAGCTCTGTGATCTTGAGACCGTGCCATGAATGTCGGGACCTTGTTGTTGTGCCGGGACGCCATTAGGTCGACGTCCGGCATGCCCCAGCGGCAACAGATCTCCTGAAACACGTCCGGGTGAAGGGACCATTCCCCTGCGTCCATGCCCTGGCGACTGAGAAAGTCTGCTTCCCAGTTTTCTACGCCCGGGATGTGAACTGCGGATATGGTGGAGGCTGTGGCTTCCACCCACAGCAGAATCCGCCGGACTTCCTGGAAGGCTTGCCGACTGCGTGTCCCGCCTTGGTGGTTGATGTATGCCACCGCTGTGGAGTTGTCCGACTGAACTCGGATCTGTTTGCCTTCCAGCCACGGCTGGAACGCCTTTAGGGCAAGATACACTGCCCTTATCTCCAGAACATTGATCTGAAGGGAGGACTCTGTCTGAGTCCAAGTACCCTGAGCCCTGTGGTGGAGAAAGACCGCTCCCCACCCTGACAGGCTCGCGTCCGTCGTGACCACCGCCCAGGATGGGGGCAGGAAGGATTTCCCCTTCGACAGAGAAGTGGGGAGAAGCCACCACTGAAGGGAAGCCTTGGCTGCCCGCGAAAGGGAGACGTTCCTGTCGAGGGACGTCGACTTCCTGTCCCATTTGCGGAGAATGTCCCATTGAAGTGGGCGCAGGTGAAACTGCGCAAAAGGAACTGCCTCCATTGCTGCTACCATCTTCCCTAGGAAGTGCATGAGGCGCCTCAGGGGGTGTGACTGGCCTTGAAGGAGAGATTGCACCCCTGTCTGTAGTGAACGCTGTTTGTTCAGCGGAAGCTTCACTATCGCTGAGAGAGTATGAAACTCCATGCCAAGATATGTCAGTGATTGGGCCGGTGTCAGATTTGACTTTGGAAAATTGATGATCCACCCGAAACTCTGGAGAGTATCCAGAGCAATGTTCAGGCTGTGTTGGCATGCCCCTTGAGAGGGTGCCTTGACAAGCAGATCGTCTAAGTAAGGGATCACCGAGTGTCCCTGAGAGTGTAGGATTGCCACCACTGTTGCCATAACCTTGGTGAAGACCCGTGGGGCTGTCGCCAGGCCAAAAGGCAGTGCCACGAACTGAAGGTGTTCGTCCCCTATGGCGAAACGCAGGAAGCGCTGATGCTCTGGTGCAATCAGTACGTGGAGATAAGCATCTTTGATGTCGATTGATGCCAGGAAATCTCCTTGGGACATTGAGGCGATGACGGAGCGGAGCGATTCCATCCGGAACGCCTGGTTTTCACATGCTTGTTGAGCAGTTTTAGGTCCAGAACAGGACGGAAGGATCCGTCCTTTTTTGGCACCACGAACAAGTTGGAGTAAAAACCGTGACCCCGTTGCTGAAGAGGAACAGGGATCACCACTCCTTCCGCCTTCAGAGTGCACACCGCCTGCAGAAGAGCATCGGCTCTTTCGGGGGGCGGAGATGTTCTGAAGAAACGAGTCGGAGGACGAGAGCTGAACTCTATCCTGTAACCTTGAGATAGAATGTCTCTCACCCATCGGTCTTTTACCTGTGGCAGCCAGGCGTCGCAAAAGCGGGAGAGCCTGCCACCGACCGAGGATGCGGTTTGAGGAGGCCGAAAGTCATGAGGAGGCCGCTTTGGGAGCGGTTCCTCCGGCGGTATTTTTAGGACGTGACTTAGACCGCCATGAATCGGAGCTCCTCTGATCTTTCTGAGGCCTTTTGGACGAGGAGAATTGAGACCTGCCCGCGGTCCGAAAGGACCGAAACCTCGATTGTACCTTCCGTGGTTGAGGTCTGTTTGGTTTGGACTGGGGTAAGGATGAGTCCTTTCCCTTGGATTGTTTAATGATTTCATCTAATCGCTCACCAAACAAGCGGTCGCCAGACAATGGCAAACCGGTTAAGAACTTTTTGGAAGCAGAGTCTGCCTTCCATTCACGTAGCCACATGGCCCTGCGGACTACCACCGAATTGGCGGATGCTACCGCCGTACGGCTCGCAGAGTCCAGGATAGCATTAATGGCGTAGGACGCAAACGCCGACGCCTGAGAGGTTAAGGACACCACTTGCGGGGCAGATGTACGTGTGACTGTATTAATCTGCGCATGACAAGCTGAGATAGCTTGGAGTGCCCATACGGCTGCGAATGCTGGAGCAAAAGACGCGCCGATAGCTTCATAGATGGATTTCAACCATAGTTCCATCTGTCTGTCAGTGGCATCTTTGAGCAAAGCCCCATCTTCCACTGCAACTATGGATCTAGCCGCCAGTCTGGAGATTGGAGGATCCACCTTAGGACACTGAGTCCAGCCCTTGACAACATCAGGGGGGAAGGGATAACGTGTATCCTTAAGGCGCTTGGAAAAACGCTTGTCTGGACAGTCTCGGTTTTTCTGGACTGCCTCTCTGAAGTCAGAGTGATCCAGAAACGTACTCAATGTACGCTTGGGAAACCTGAAACGGAATTTCTCCTGAGAAGCTGACTCCTCAATTGTAGGAGCTGGGGGAGAAATATCCAACACCTGATTGATGGTCGCTATAAGGTCATTCACTACGGCGTCACCTTCAGGTGTATCAAGGTTGAGAGCGGCTTCAGGATCAGAATCCTGATCTGTTACCTCTGCTTCATCCTCCAGAGAGTCCTCCTGCTGAGACCCTGAACAGTGTGATGAGGTGGAGGGAATTTCCCAGCGAGCCCGCTTGGGCGGCCTGGGACTGCGGTCCGTGTCAGAGACCTCACCCTGGGACCTATGGGTCACCCCAGGGGCACTTTGCTGTTCCAATTGAGGGGGACCAGGGGTCAAAGATTGAACAGTGCCCGGGGCCTGAATCACCGGTCTGGACTGTAAGGCTTCTAGTATTTTAGCAGACCATTTATCCATACTCTCAGACAGTTTGTCAGCAAAAGCTGCAAACTCCGTCCCTGTCACCTGGACAGTGGTAGCAGGTGGTTCCACCTGGGCCACCAGTAGCAGAGGCTCCGGCTGAGTAAGTGCCACAGGGGCCGAGCATTGCACACAATGAGGGTCAGTGGAACCTGCCGGTAGTATAGCTGCACATGAGGTACAGGTTGCAAAGTACGCCTGTGCTTTGGCACCCTTGCTTTTTGCGGACGACATGCTGTTGTCTCCTCTGAGAACAATCCAGGAGGGTATATAGCCAAAAATCAACAGAGCGACCGTACAGTGCAAATGTATAGCCTATAAGCCTATATATATATATATATATATATACACTTCGGCACTCAGTGGGGCCAGCACCACAGGTGCTGCTTACCGACCGCTCAGAGCGGTTGTGTGATCACCAGATTCCCTGCCTGGGTCTCCCTGTGTTGTCTCTCCTCTCCAGCGTCTGAATCGCTGACAGGAATGGCTGCCGGCGTTCTGTGGGGAGGAGGGGACCGTGGGCGTGCCCAAGAAAGTGCGGGAATCTAGTGCCCCAGTGTATTGAGTGAGGGGGCAGGAGGATACTAATGTATGCTCCAGCCCTCAGCGCTGACGATCTGTGCAGCGTCCCGCCCTTCCCCTGACTGGCAGGCCTGTGGGCGGGAATATGCGATACTAGGCCGCAGAAGCCGGGGACTAAAGTTATAAGCGCGGCCGGCAATAAGCGCGGCCGCGCGGTAGTCCCCGGCGCACTAACACACCCAGCAGTGCTGCAATGTGTATGGCACAAGCGCTCCATGCGCGGTCCCCACGGGGACACAGAGTACCTCACAGTAGCAGGGCCTTGTCCCTGACGATACCCAGCTCCTATCCAGCAGATTCCCAGGGGCTGCGGAGGGAGCACGGTCCCAGTGCCTGGAGATCGATTAGGATCCCACTTCACCCAGAGCCCATTAAGGGATGGGGAAGGAAAACAGCATGTGGCTCCTGCCTGTGTACCCGCAATGGGTACCTCAACCTTAACAACACCGCCGACAAATTGGGGTGAGAAGGGAGCATGCTGGGGGCCCTGTTATGGGCCCTCTTTTCTTCCATCCGACCTAGTCAGCAGCTGCTGCTGACTAAGCTGTGGAGCTATGCGTGGATGTCAGCCTCCTTCGCACAAAGCATAAAAACTGAGGAGCCCGTGATGCACGGGGGGTGTATAGGCAGAAGGGGAGGGGCTTTACACTTTTAGTGTAATACTTTGTGTGGCCTCCGGAGGCATAAGCTATACACCCCAAGTAGAGAGAGAACAATACGACCAACATCCAAAGTGCAAAAAGTGAGATCTTTATTGAGGGTAGGTGCAGGGCGGCACAATACAAGTGAGACCACAGACAACAGATACTGACCATAAAAAACAGTATATCTTAAATTGTTAATACATCTATGTACAGTTCACATAATTCCAATCCCTAGTGCACATGGGAAACCATTGATTGTATATATAAATATGGGAGTATGGAATTAATCAAGGTGGACTACATTGTCACAGGGGAGGAAAGAATTGTTATTATATCCCTCAGAATGTGCATTGGAGTCCAAAATATCCCAGATATATGTTAATTAATAAAGTCACACTATATACATAGTATATGCTGTTATCAATCTACAACTAACATGCTGGGTATCAAATTACTAAACTGAGGGGCTGTGTGGGAAAATATACCACAGATTTCATGATCACCAAAGAGAGGAAAAATTTCCCCACATCTCCCAATCATCAAAATGTCCACCTAATGGCAAGGATATCCCACAGTGCACAAAGGAATGATGTGATAATACTATGTATACAGTCTAAATAAATGCCACTTAGTGACAGCCACAATTGGCCTTATTAATACCTAACATAGACTGTATATGACCATCACACGTTAATATAAGCAGTCAGCACCACTATGTGCACCAGAAAAAAGGGGAACATTGCCATGTATCACAGTCATGTAGGTCTGCTAATAGCTCAAGTACCCACATAGAAGGGAAATCATATCCCGATCATGGCGCACACATGGTAGAACACTATACCTGATTATTGGTGGTCAGTGGGTGTTGTCCGCGTCCTTCCCGACGGCCGTTTCGGCGAGATGCCTTCGTCAGGGGGCGTGTATTAAAGTGAGGGGGCACGTGGTTTAAAAAGGATCCGTCAGCCAATTGTCGCCGAGTACTATTTAAGTGACGTGGGCAGTAGCCCAGACAACGGAGGACGCCCGCCGCCCGCCGCGCGTACCTCCCGTCCGACACTTCCGGTCACATGACCGCCACGTGTGCGCATCACGCGGCCGTCATGTGAGCAGACGTCACACAAGGAAGACAGCGCGGCAGCACGCAGGCGCCCACCGCTCCCAGGGCGCATGCGCACAAATTCGCCACTGTGTTACGTATAGAATGCAGGCAACACCAATTTGGAAGGATTTATACGGGACAGGGATATTGTGTGTATATATAAACGGCGGGCAAAAATACCCGATATACATATATAATAGGAATGCATTGGCAAGGTCAGATGCCATATAAAAATGATCTAATATGGTCAAAACCTGCATATACCCTTCATAATAGATATTTCACATATATAATATAGCATGACTTCAGACCATTGCAAATATTGATAACATATGAAGAAACACGATATTCGATAACTGTACAGCAAATATGTAAGTGGCATATGCCTGAGGGACCGACACAAAGGCATACAGCACAATGCAGTCGTATCTTCCCAGTCGGGGACCGCAGAATATAAAAATTGCATGATTTTACATGAAGATAAATGTATAGCAAAGGAAAATAGTTATGACAACGTAACCATAAGACGTCATCGTATTACATTGTGTCGGTCCCCCACCTATAACCATCAACTATAACTGCGTAACATATATCACGGAACCCACTCGATGTCAATATATAAGTAAATAAACAGTAATCATGGCATCGAATAGGCACAGCTCCCAACAGTCATGAATCATAGACTGTAACAATTCACATGATATCGTATAAGACCAATACATCAAAATTTCCATATTCGGTACCATGCAAATCATGACATCATGAGAAAGAACAAAATGCCGTAAAACAGCATTAAAATAATACCCCCCATATGCATTCCCATAAGATAAAAAACCGTCCCATGATCATAGGAATACTTATAGTATCCACAAAACATAATGTTCTGTAAATATAAACAATGGCAACACACAGTCACCATATCCAAATGTTCTTAGGGCAACACACAGTCACCACATCCAAATGTTCTTAGGGATTATTGCAGTCCCGACTCTTCATGGGATGTGCCCACTTCATGATACTACAGGGATTTTTTTCGGCTGTCACTCAAACAGATATATCGGTAAGACAAGAGGAAGACGCCTAGAATAAAAAAATTATAATTAAAAACAACATATATACATACATAATAAAACCACAAGAAAGACCCCCCATGTAGTCATAGCGCTAGGAGGACAATGGTATTCACAAAAAAGGGGCATAAGAGATGTTTTCATTCAGTCCCAGAGGGTGAAGGGTTTTTAGTTCCCATATCCACCTAGTCTCCATTTTGGCCAGTCGTTGGCTGATCTTGCCACCCCTGATATTGGAATCAAGGTGGTCGATGCCCCTGACTCGTAACAACATAGGATCAGATTGATGGTGTTGTCTAAAGTGGCGTGGGATAGTTTTTAGTGATGGGACATCGGAGCAATTAGCTGCTGCGATGATCCCATTTACGTGTTCCCGGATGCGCACCTTAAATTGCCTGGTTGTCAAGCCAACGTATATTTTGGGGCAAGGACAAGTGGCATAATAGATGACCGCCGATGTTGTACAGGTAATGAATTTTTTAATGGAGAAGGTGTGTATACCCTTAGAGTCTGTGAATGTATTTGTTCTGTCTACATTCGGACAGGCCACACAACGGCCACACGGTACACAGCCCACACGAGGGACCACAGGACCGAATGGAGTTGGCTGAACATTCTCATCATAATGACTTGCCACAAGATGATCACGGAGATTTTTAGATCTCCGGATACTCAGCATTGGCCTTTCAGAAATCATCTGAGCCAATATAGGATCAGCCTGCAGAACTGGCGGTGGGCGCCTGCGTGCTGCCGCGCTGTCTTCCTTGTGTGACGTCTGCTCACATGACGGCCGCGTGATGCGCACACGTGGCGGTCATGTGACCGGAAGTGTCGGACGGGAGGTACGCGCGGCGGGCGGCGGGCGTCCTCCGTTGTCTGGGCTACTGCCCACGTCACTTAAATAGTACTCGGCGACAATTGGCTGACGGATCCTTTTTAAACCACGTGCCCCCTCACTTTAATACACGCCCCCTGACGAAGGCATCTCGCCGAAACGGCCGTCGGGAAGGACGCGGACAACACCCACTGACCACCAATAATCAGGTATAGTGTTCTACCATGTGTGCGCCATGATCGGGATATGATTTCCCTTCTATGTGGGTACTTGAGCTATTAGCAGACCTACATGACTGTGATACATGGCAATGTTCCCCTTTTTTCTGGTGCACATAGTGGTGCTGACTGCTTATATTAACGTGTGATGGTCATATACAGTCTATGTTAGGTATTAATAAGGCCAATTGTGGCTGTCACTAAGTGGCATTTATTTAGACTGTATACATAGTATTATCACATCATTCCTTTGTGCACTGTGGGATATCCTTGCCATTAGGTGGACATTTTGATGATTGGGAGATGTGGGGAAATTTTTCCTCTCTTTGGTGATCATGAAATCTGTGGTATATTTTCCCACACAGCCCCTCAGTTTAGTAATTTGATACCCAGCATGTTAGTTGTAGATTGATAACAGCATATACTATGTATATAGTGTGACTTTATTAATTAACATATATCTGGGATATTTTGGACTCCAATGCACATTCTGAGGGATATAATAACAATTCTTTCCTCCCCTGTGACAATGTAGTCCACCTTGATTAATTCCATACTCCCATATTTATATATACAATCAATGGTTTCCCATGTGCACTAGGGATTGGAATTATGTGAACTGTACATAGATGTATTAACAATTTAAGATATACTGTTTTTTATGGTCAGTATCTGTTGTCTGTGGTCTCACTTGTATTGTGCCGCCCTGCACCTACCCTCAATAAAGATCTCACTTTTTGCACTTTGGATGTTGGTCGTATTGTTCTCTCTCTTCTTGGTAAATTTGTGCGACTTATCCTCAGTCCCCATCCAGGATCCTATATATATTATGATGACTATTATCTATAATTGTATCTGGTAAATCATGGTGTGGCTGTGGTTTTCTTTGAATATTAATATTGCTGTGTTCTGCACAGATTGTACTCCAGCCATGGACTACAAGGCAAAGGAGAAATGTTGGCTTGATCAGGCCAACCAAGTGTATGGTGATATGGAAAGCGGTAGGACATCTACAAGTGATCACAATCTCGAGGAGGCATTTTCTACAATTCAACAGCTTCAATTAAAAAGATCTAAAATATGGTGGAACCGCCAATTTTTACAGAGATATATCGCTAAGAAGTACATACCCCGAGGGCTTAGAGTCCGTGTCATTCCCACCTTTTTTATTGACGACCACTCTTTCATCACGAGATGGGAGGAGGCGTGCAACATGTGTTCCGCAGTCTTTATGGAGTTGTTGGTGGAGTCCAACACAAAGAGCATCTCCAGTATAGATATATTACTGGATGAGGCGCAGTCTAAATTTAAGGAAATATGTCCGCCAGATCAATTGTCGGTCTTTGATTCCAGACTTGAAAAGAACCTTGATAATTGTGTCAAGAAAATCCATGACACACAAGCCAAGAAGTGGGCCCGCGATCTACGGGATTTTTCCCAAAGAACAGTCTATTTTTGGAGACAGGCGCCCCCTGGATCACCTAGGGCTACTCGCTCTGCCTCCTTTTCTTCTGTGTCTTCAATCAGCGATCAGTCGGATGGAATTTCGGCTCAGTCAAGTATTACAACTCGATCTGGCCTATTGATTGGGAGACCGAGAGAGAATATGACATCTGTTGTTAAAACTAACAACTATAGAACACCTGGATACAAGTTCTCCAATAAGGTGATTAATCTTAGTTCTTATATTCTCTCTCCTTCTGACATCTCCCTTTTGGAAAAGGGTCTTTCCTTTTCACCAACTGCCAGATTTGATCGCTTTTTGGCTATAAAGGACTTGCATTTATTTGCTCGTTCTTTAATTTTTAAAAGATATTTCTTTGACACTAATTTGAAAAAACTTTTTCCTACAGAGGAGGAACAAGTAGCCTTACGTGATCTTGAGGAATTGGCCATGGAACATAACATGACGGAAGGAGGTAAGATTCCTCCTTCAATACGACCACGATCCAGGAAATTTCCTCCTCTTGCATCATGCCCAAATGTGGACTTATTCGTGCAATTGGTCACCAAGGAATTCGATAACATCCCGGCTGGTATCTCTCATGACAATCTCTCTTGGCAGGAACGCACTAGGTTGCGGGAGCTGCGGAGGTTACCGGGAGTGGTACTGAAGCCTGCGGACAAGGGTGGTAACGTGGTGGTGTGGCCTAAGGATCTCTATGAGAGGGAGGCGTTTAGGCAATTACGGGACAAGGTCTGCTATAAAAAGTTGACCTTCAACCCACTTTCTGCCTTCACGTCCTTGCTTCAGGGGATCCTGAAAACCGCACTAGCCACTAACGTCATCACCCAAGACCTGGCTTCGGCCCTCCTGGTCTCTGAGCCGACAGTTCCCACACTGTACCTCCTGCCAAAAATTCACAAAGGTATCAGCCCCCCTCCTGGTAGACCAATTGTATCTGGAAGAGGTAATTTCCTTGAACACGTTAATCGCTGGATAGATACCAAACTTCAGCCGCTTGTTGAGGGGTTACCATCTTTTATCAAGGATACTGGCGATTTCCTCAGGAAGGTCGATGGACTGAGCATTGGCGATGATTCTATACTGGTGACGGGGGATGTGGAATCCCTCTACACCAGCATTAGACATTGTGACGGGCTTCGAGCCACCAGATTCTTTTTAGAGATGTCGAATTTTTCATCTGACATGGTGGCTCTCATCATGGAGTTATTGGAGTTCACTCTAACTCACAATTTTTTTGTTTTTAAGGGGTCTTTTTACCTGCAGCTCCAGGGAACAGCGATGGGGGCTTCATTTGCCCCCTCCTATGCCAACCTGTTCCTGGGGCTGTGGGAGAGGGACCTCTTCCTGTCGGATCAGCTGCCGTCGATAGACCGTGTCCCTTTTTGGACACGGTACATCGACGACATCTTTTGGATCTGGCAGGGTACTGAGACTGAGCTCCATAACTTCATGAAGTACCTGAATTGTAATGATTGTAATATTCATATTACGTACACCCACCATGCTCAGTCCGTCGATTTTCTTGACGTCATCGTCAAAAGAGATTCTAACAATATCATCCAAACGGACATATTCCGAAAAAAGACTGCGGGGAACATGTTGCTGCATGCGTCCTCTTCCCATCCCAGCCACATGATTCGGTCCATTCCGGTGGGCCAGTTCCTGCGATTACGCAGGATCTGCTCCACCGACCTAGATTTTGAAGATCGAGCACTGGACCTCAAACATAGATTTTATGCGAGAGGTTACAGTAAAAGGTGTGTCAAGAGAGCCTACAACAGAGCGAGGCATTCCTCCCGCCACTCTCTGTTGTACGCTCCTAAGAAATCTCCATCACAGGAAACCATAAGATTTGTGACTGACTATCATGGCCAATTCTCAGCTATGAGATCTTGCCTGCAGAAATTTTGGCCAGTTCTGCAGGCTGATCCTATATTGGCTCAGATGATTTCTGAAAGGCCAATGCTGAGTATCCGGAGATCTAAAAATCTCCGTGATCATCTTGTGGCAAGTCATTATGATGAGAATGTTCAGCCAACTCCATTCGGTCCTGTGGTCCCTCGTGTGGGCTGTGTACCGTGTGGCCGTTGTGTGGCCTGTCCGAATGTAGACAGAACAAATACATTCACAGACTCTAAGGGTATACACACCTTCTCCATTAAAAAATTCATTACCTGTACAACATCGGCGGTCATCTATTATGCCACTTGTCCTTGCCCCAAAATATACGTTGGCTTGACAACCAGGCAATTTAAGGTGCGCATCCGGGAACACGTAAATGGGATCATCGCAGCAGCTAATTGCTCCGATGTCCCATCACTAAAAACTATCCCACGCCACTTTAGACAACACCATCAATCTGATCCTATGTTGTTACGAGTCAGGGGCATCGACCACCTTGATTCCAATATCAGGGGTGGCAAGATCAGCCAACGACTGGCCAAAATGGAGACTAGGTGGATATGGGAACTAAAAACCCTTCACCCTCTGGGACTGAATGAAAACATCTCTTATGCCCCCTTTTTTGTGAATACCATTGTCCTCCTAGCGCTATGACTACATGGGGGGTCTTTCTTGTGGTTTTATTATGTATGTATATATGTTGTTTTTAAATTATAATTTTTTTATTCTAGGCGTCTTCCTCTTGTCTTACCGATATATCTGTTTGAGTGACAGCCGAAAAAAATCCCTGTAGTATCATGAAGTGGGCACATCCCATGAAGAGTCGGGACTGCAATAATCCCTAAGAACATTTGGATATGGTGACTGTGTGTTGCCCTAAGAACATTTGGATATGGTGACTGTGTGTTGCCATTGTTTATATTTACAGAACATTATGTTTTGTGGATACTATAAGTATTCCTATGATCATGGGACGGTTTTTTATCTTATGGGAATGCATATGGGGGGTATTATTTTAATGCTGTTTTTACGGCATTTTGTTCTTTCTCATGATGTCATGATTTGCATGGTACCGAATATGGAAATTTTGATGTATTGGTCTTATACGATATCATGTGAATTGTTACAGTCTATGATTCATGACTGTTGGGAGCTGTGCCTATTCGATGCCATGATTACTGTTTATTTACTTATATATTGACATCGAGTGGGTTCCGTGATATATGTTACGCAGTTATAGTTGATGGTTATAGGTGGGGGACCGACACAATGTAATACGATGACGTCTTATGGTTACGTTGTCATAACTATTTTCCTTTGCTATACATTTATCTTCATGTAAAATCATGCAATTTTTATATTCTGCGGTCCCCGACTGGGAAGATACGACTGCATTGTGCTGTATGCCTTTGTGTCGGTCCCTCAGGCATATGCCACTTACATATTTGCTGTACAGTTATCGAATATCGTGTTTCTTCATATGTTATCAATATTTGCAATGGTCTGAAGTCATGCTATATTATATATGTGAAATATCTATTATGAAGGGTATATGCAGGTTTTGACCATATTAGATCATTTTTATATGGCATCTGACCTTGCCAATGCATTCCTATTATATATGTATATCGGGTATTTTTGCCCGCCGTTTATATATACACACAATATCCCTGTCCCGTATAAATCCTTCCAAATTGGTGTTGCCTGCATTCTATACGTAACACAGTGGCGAATTTGTGCGCATGCGCCCTGGGAGCGGTGGGCGCCTGCGTGCTGCCGCGCTGTCTTCCTTGTGTGACGTCTGCTCACATGACGGCCGCGTGATGCGCACACGTGGCGGTCATGTGACCGGAAGTGTCGGACGGGAGGTACGCGCGGCGGGCGGCGGGCGTCCTCCGTTGTCTGGGCTACTGCCCACGTCACTTAAATAGTACTCGGCGACAATTGGCTGACGGATCCTTTTTAAACCACGTGCCCCCTCACTTTAATACACGCCCCCTGACGAAGGCATCTCGCCGAAACGGCCGTCGGGAAGGACGCGGACAACACCCACTGACCACCAATAATCAGGTATAGTGTTCTACCATGTGTGCGCCATGATCGGGATATGATTTCCCTTCTATGTGGGTACTTGAGCTATTAGCAGACCTACATGACTGTGATACATGGCAATGTTCCCCTTTTTTCTGGTGCACATAGTGGTGCTGACTGCTTATATTAACGTGTGATGGTCATATACAGTCTATGTTAGGTATTAATAAGGCCAATTGTGGCTGTCACTAAGTGGCATTTATTTAGACTGTATACATAGTATTATCACATCATTCCTTTGTGCACTGTGGGATATCCTTGCCATTAGGTGGACATTTTGATGATTGGGAGATGTGGGGAAATTTTTCCTCTCTTTGGTGATCATGAAATCTGTGGTATATTTTCCCACACAGCCCCTCAGTTTAGTAATTTGATACCCAGCATGTTAGTTGTAGATTGATAACAGCATATACTATGTATATAGTGTGACTTTATTAATTAACATATATCTGGGATATTTTGGACTCCAATGCACATTCTGAGGGATATAATAACAATTCTTTCCTCCCCTGTGACAATGTAGTCCACCTTGATTAATTCCATACTCCCATATTTATATATACAATCAATGGTTTCCCATGTGCACTAGGGATTGGAATTATGTGAACTGTACATAGATGTATTAACAATTTAAGATATACTGTTTTTTATGGTCAGTATCTGTTGTCTGTGGTCTCACTTGTATTGTGCCGCCCTGCACCTACCCTCAATAAAGATCTCACTTTTTGCACTTTGGATGTTGGTCGTATTGTTCTCTCTCTTCTTGGTAAATTTGTGCGACTTATCCTCAGTCCCCATCCAGGATCCTATATATATTATGATGACTATTATCTATAATTGTATCTGGTAAATCATGGTGTGGCTGTGGTTTTCTTTGAATATACACCCCAAGTGTCTGGGTCTCCCAATGGAGCGACAAAGAAACAGGCTACATTAACTTCACCAATAATTCTAAAAATACTGCACAGTATACCCTAACATAGGAGCCATTGGGTGAATAATACCACATTATAATTATACAGTGGCACATGTCAGACATCCAGAGGAGCAAGTTGGGAGGATCTGATTTCCAATGTACACTGCAGACAGTGTGCATGCATCCTAAGAGGATATATGAATAATAACCTTACAGAACACAAACACTGACCTGCTTTCACCAGAAGCTTGTGCCAAAAGTCCTGTATGCTTCAGAAGTGCAGCAAGAACAAACCGTGACACTGTGTCCAGCAGTGACTCATTACTAATTGCAGCACTGTCCCAATCTGACATGGAGAAATAAAAGGTTACTTTATCTTATTTACTTTCATTTATCCTCTGATGGATCACTGAAGTCTTAGGCTATGTGCACACGTGTGCGTAATTCATGCAGTTACGCTGCGCTTTGTAGCGCAGCGTAACTGCATGCGTCCTGCGTCCCCTGCACAGTCTATGGAGATTGTGCAGGGGCCGTGCGCACGTGGCGTCTTAGAGCGCAGCGCTTCGGCTGCTGCCCGAAGCACTGCGTTCTAGAAGTGACATGTCACTTCTTCCGTGCGCTTTGCCGGCAGCTCCTGCTCTGTCTATGGCAGGAGCTGCTGGCAGAGCGCATGGAATCGGCTTTTTTTTTCTCTCTACGGACATTTTCTGCAGCGATTTGAAGCGCGCATGTGCTCTTCAGATCGCTGCAGAAAATTCTGCAGTGACTGTACGCAACGTGCGCACATAGCCTTAAGGTGCATTTGCAGTAACAAATTATCATCAATGAGTATTCCGATGTAACACTCGTTCTTTGGGTGAAATGATTTTACGCTTGCTTAAAAACAATCGCTCAGCTACAAATCATCATGTATAAACAGAATTTGTGTTGCCAAGAACAATGGCAGGCTATGCGCACAGAAAGATTTATTACAGATAGTTTTTGTGCATGAGAAACAGTTAGCCTTTATGCTATTAAACAGCCACAAAATGGCAAACATGTAGCTGGACAGAGGTGATTTAACATTAGCCCATACCAGCCAGTGCAAAAGAGCCCTCATCAACCTGTCCTAATTCACATACCTTTACTAATTGCATAATCCTGCATACTCATCCACAAGCTACGAGCAGGCTCCTTGGTGGATCCAACTGCTAAGTCAACTAAGACTGAAACGTCCGGTCTTAACTTGTAATCAAATGTTTTTGGCTCCTCATTGGCAGATAGCGCCACTTCCAGCAATGCACTCATGCATTTGTCTAGGAAAGGAAAAGATCCATTACCATTGTCTGTTATTTCTCAGTTCTAGGATGCAGCAGACATGGCAGGTTCTTAACGTTCGTATCTATTTTTATATATCATTCTGGCTATGCACTAAGCCTTTTACTTACCCAACTGAGGAACATCCATCTCAATACCATTTCCAAACAGAGGCGTCTTTAACCAGTAGGCAGTGTCGTTTTCCTCTTGTGATGTGGGGGATCCTTGCAGCATCCCACCTAAACAACGCCCAATCAGCAATGTAACTGTTCTCTCCAAGTCTACAAGCCAGACCCAACACTGAGCAGGTGCAGGCAGCAACACACCTGCCGGGTCAACTTGTTCTGGTCCCCCTGAGAGTAACAATAAGAACATATAGAATTATTAATGAAAATCAAGTGTCGCATCTATTGCTAATATAATAAGCACTAATAGAAAATAATGCTGAACATTGTCCTACTATTGCTTGAAGTAGCTATTTAACATTAAGCCACACACTTCCAGGCTAACACGACCATTTTAATAAAATATTTGTATGTCAGAACATGAACAATGATAAGTTACCATGAAGAGGCCATTGTAACTCTTGATCCTCCAGAAGAACAGCTGCCGGCAGCAATCTATTCAGGCAATCTAGTGGAGGCAGCAGGTCCAGTAGATAACTGAGCAGAGGTCTAGCGACCCAAACAGGCAGTAATAGTAATGCATTGATCAGCTGACACAGCATGCTGCCAGCTGCAGACACATACACCACATCTAAAAGGAGGAAAGATTACAAAGTTTAATGTGAAAGTTATATACAGAGCAAAAAGAGACAATTGCAATTATGGTTTAGAAGCGTTAAGAGTAAACGCCATGAAGGTACAGTACAACGCATCTATATGGAGTCTCACATAGGACCAAACAAGGTATATAAAAAGTCATTGTGAGGGCACATCCTGGAGAAATCCATAGTAAAATGTGTGTCAGAGGCTCTGTTCAGATTTGAGTGTAATACAATTATGAATACATATTATGCATACATGGTAAATTAACTTCTTTACTAATCAGGGAGGTAGAGAGCAACTGGGGAGCAGAAGAATCTGGCTGATGTATCTCTATCTAAATGACGAGAATATATGGTAAATTCCAGTATATGACAAATTAAAGGGGATCTGTAAGCAGATTTTTACTATGTAATCTGAGGGAAGCATGATGTAGGGGCTGAGACACTGATTTCAAGGATGTGTCACTTATAAGGATGTGTGCTGTACTTTCAATACAGTAAGTGTTTTATTACCAGTAGATTACTATTGCCAGAATAGCTGCTCTGTGCCTACTGGTCCAATGAAACCCCCAGAAGGGATTATCAGCTGTCCATCAATATACAATGGACATAGAAAGCTGCTAAACAGTGGTGTGGGTGGGGTTAGCTTTCGGACCACTGCTACACCTACAGCAGAGAAAACGGATTGTATAACAACTGCTGCACCCAACAAACTAAGTGATACATCATTGGACTCAGGGTCTCTTTCTTCATTATCCTGCTCTTAGAAGAGGTGGCAAAAACCTGGTGACATATTCCCTTTAAAGCATATCCAGCAATTTAATTATTTCATAAATCAATACTACACATGAAAACAAGCAACTTTGTAACACATCGTATAAGACAAATTTGCTACTTTCTCTGCAAGAATTGTTCAGTCTCAAAATTCTCAATTCTAAGGTAAAATCTGTATTCAGTGAAGACTTTCCCACTACTGAGATAGGAGATGACGGGAGGAGCAAGAGGCAGAGCTCTTCCTTTCTCCCTCTTCTATCTACCTCTCATCAGTAACAGCTGCCATGTCCTCTCTCACTAATGGGAAAGTCTTCACTGAATACAGATTTTACATCAGAATTGAAAATTTTGATACTGACTGATCAATTCTGGTAGAGGAAGAAGCAAAAGATATATGACAAAATTGCTTATTTTCATGCGTACTATTCATTTATGAATGGTCGAAGTGATTGTAAAAGTAACTGAAATCCTGTGTGTTCATGGTATTAGTCTGTAATAGCTAATAATACACTTGTAGCGGTACATACCACGCAGTTTTTCCCCCACACTCCCATTGCATGGGCTTTCTCTAAGAAGTGCCGCAGAACGGGAGTAGATGTCTGTTGCATGAGGAAGAAGAAGTTGTAGATGTTTGTGAAGTAAAGCAACACTGCTGGAGTTCTGAAAAGAAAAAGAATGGGTGAGGATAGTGTATCTGGTGCATTACTGTTAGAGCAGTCCGGAAATAAGGCAACTGAGCAATGCACAGGGGCAACCATCTGTAAGGCACTATGGATTTGGTCCAATCAGCATAAACAAATAGTTGATGTCCTACTTTTTGCTGCATCTCTAGGCTAGTTTCACAATTGCGCTGGGTTGAATCCGCTGGGTCCGCTGCTGCGTCGTTTTGACGCATCCGTTATTTTTGTGTTGTCACCGGATGCAACGGGTCCGTTATTTCACAGGAATCCGTTAGCTGATTCCTGTGAAATAACGGACCCGTTGTAACCGTTTGGCGTCCGTTAAGCATCCGTCTAACGGAATGCGCCGGCTCAGTTTTTGTTGTTTTTTCCATTTTTTTCATTCTGGGCATGCTCAGTGGAAATTAACGGAATCCAGCGGCGGATTCCGTTGTAAAGCACTTTGCAACGGAATCCGCCACCATAGGGATCCATTATAACTATTGACGGATGTAACGGAATCCGCCGCTCGGCGTCATTTTAACGCAAGCAATTAACGTTACATGCTGCGTTCCTTCCGTTAACGGATTCCGCTGTTTTCCAAAACGGCGGATTGCAACTGAAGGAAAACAACGCAAGTGTGAAAGTACCCTAAGCAGAGAATTCTAGAACTGCTTTCATAATTGTATTTTGTTACATTTCATACCTCACTTATATTGTTGGTATGGCAATATGCTAGTAGCTGTTTCTGTAAAGAGCATAGTAGCTCGTGAAGATGAGCTGGCTGGCTATTTTCTGACGAGGATGCCCCCACAATCAGCTTATCACTGTTTTTCTCTAATTCACCAAAAGCTTGATCCTAAAAAAAAAATAAATAAATATGAAAAGGTTAACAGAAAGTACATAAAATAGTGCTCAATACAGCATAGTTATGGTGTAAACACATGCAAAGGTATAAATCTGTACATGATAGGTAGCTGTAAACTGAGGGATGGTTTGGCCAGCAGCTATCTTTCAGGAGTCCTCCATACACAGGAGTGCTGACTTCTGGACAATGTAGGACCTAAAATCAGTCTAGGGAGCCGCTACACTAGAACCCCACACACACCATGTAGTGACAGGTCTTGGGTACTACAGCGTGGTTTCCATTAAAGTGAATGTTTTCTGACCTGTGGGACCCAAGAACGGTCACTACACTGTGTACAGAATTGCAGTGTCACGACTTCATACACTTTGCCGGTCCTGCAGCGACTGGAAAAAAGCAGATTATCAGTGGTGGTGGCAGGTGTCAGACCTCAAAGGATATGATATTTATCCTACCTAAGAATTGATCAATAATATCAAAGTCCTGGCCAACTCCTTTAAAGAAATATGTACTGATGCATTCAATATTTCTGCATTCAGCATTAACCCTATATTGAATGTTCACAGTCAAATGTTTATTTTGAACTTTTATTGTGAGCGGCATAGCTGAAAAGAAGGGAATTTTGTTACTTACCGTAAATTCCTTTTCTTCTAGCTCTTATTGGGAGACCCAGACGATTGGGGTATAGCTACTGCCCTCCGGAGGCCACACAAAGCACTACACTAAAAAGTGCAAGGCCCCTCCCCTTCTGGCTATACCCCCCCGTGGTATCACGGGTTCTCCAGTTTTAGTGCCAAAGCAAGAAGGAGGAAGCCAATAACTGGTTTAAACAAATTAACTCCGAATAACGTCGGAGAACTGAAAAAACCGTTCAACATGAACAACATGTGTACCCGCAAACAACAAAAAAATCCCGAAGGACAACAGGGCGGGTGCTGGGTCTCCCAATAAGAGCTAGAAGAAAAGGAATTTACGGTAAGTAACAAAATTCCCTTCTTCTTCAGCGCTCTATTGGGAGACCCAGACGATTGGGAAGTCCAAAAGCTGTCCCTGGGTGGGTAAAGAGATACCTCATGTTAGAGCTGCAAAACAGCCCTCCCCTACGGGGATGTCACTGCCGCCTGCAGGACTCTTCTACCTAAGCTGGCATCCGCCGAAGCATAGGTATGCACCTGATAATGTTTGGTGAAAGTGTGCAGACTCGACCAGGTAGCTGCCTGGCACACCTGTTGAGCCGAAGCCTGGTGTCGCAAAGCCCAGGACGCACCCACAGCTCTGGTTGAGTGGGCTTTCAGCCCTGAAGGAACCGGAAGCCCAGCAGAACGGTAGGCTTCCAGAATTGGTTCTTTGATCCATCGAGCCAGGGTGGCTTTAGAAGCCTGCGACCCCTTGCGCTGGCCAGCGACAAGGACAAAAAGTGCATCTGAACGGCGGATAGGCGCCGTGCGAGAAATATAGATTCTGAGTGCTCTCACCAGATCTAGCAAACGTAAGTCTTTCTCATACCGGTGAACCGGCTGAGGACAAAAGGAAGGCAAGGATATATCCTGATTAAGATGAAACGAGGATACGACCTTAGGGAGAAACTCCGGAATGGGGCGCAGCACTACCTTGTCCTGGTGGAACACCAGGAAGGGAGCCTTGGATGACAGAGCTGCCAGCTCAGACACACGCCGAAGCGATGTGATCGCTACGAGAAACGCCACTTTCTGTGACAGGCGAGAAAAGGAAACGTCCTTTAGAGGCTCGAAGGGCGGCTTTTGCAGAGCAACTAGTACTCTGTTCAGATCCCATGGATCTAACGGCCGCTTGTACGGGGGCACAATATGACAGACCCCCTGTAGGAACGTGCGCACCTTAGGAAGACGTGCTAGACGCTTCTGAAAAAACACAGATAGTGCCGAGACTTGCCCTTTAAGGGAGCTGAGCGACAAGCCCTTTTCCAACCCCGATTGCAGGAAGGAAAGAAAGGTGGGCAATGCAAATGGCCAAGGGGATACTCTCTGTGCAGAGCACCAGGATAAGAAAATCTTCCACGTTCTGTGGTAGATCTTAGCAGACGTTGACTTCCTAGCTTGTCTCATTGTGGCTACGACTCCTTGAGATAATCCTGCGGAGGCTAGGATCCAGGACTCAATGGCCACACAGTCAGGTTCAGGGCCGCAGAATTCTGATGGAAAAACGGCCCTTGGGACAGTAAGTCTGGTCGGTCTGGCAGTGACCACGGTCGACCGACCGTGAGATGCCACAGATCCGGACACCACGATCTCCTCGGCCAGTCTGGGGCGACGAGTATGACGCGGCTGCAATCGGATCTGATCTTGCGTAACACTCTGGGCAAGAGTGCCAGAGGTGGGAAGACGTATGGGAGCCGGAACTGCGACCAATCTTGAACCAATGCGTCTGCCGCCAGAGCTCTTTGATCGCGCGACCTCGCCATGAATGCCGGGACCTTGTTGTTGTGCCGGGACGCCATTAGGTCGACGTCCGGCACTCCCCATCGGCGACAGATTTCCTGAAACACGTCCGGGTGAAGGGACCACTCCCCTGCGTCCATGCCCTGGCGACTGAGGAAGTCTGCTTCCCAATTTTCTACGCCTGGGATGTGAACCGCGGATATGGTGGATGCTGTGTCCTCCACCCACATTAGAATGCGCCGGACTTCTTGGAATGCTTGCCGACTGCGCGTCCCTCCTTGGTGGTTGATGTATGCCACCGCTGTGGAGTTGTCCGACTGGATTCGGATCTGCTTTCCTTCCAGCCACAGTTGGAAGGCCAGTAGGGCAAGATACACTGCCCTGATGTCCAGAACATTGATCTGAAGGGTGGACTCCTGCGGAGTCCACGTCCCCTGGGCCCTGTAGTGGAGAAACACTGCTCCCCACCCTGACAGACTCGCATCTGTCGTGACCACTGCCCAGGATGGGGGCAGGAAGGATCTTCCCTGAGACAATGAGGTGGGAAGGAGCCACCATTGTAGAGAGTCCTTGGCCGTCTGGGAAAGAGAGACTTTCCTGTCCAGGGACGTTGACTTCCCGTCCCATTGGCGGAGAATGTCCCATTGAAGTGGGCGCAGATGAAACTGCGCAAAGGGAACTGCTTCCATGGCTGCCACCATCTTCCCGAGGAAGTGCATGAGGCGCCGTAAGGGGTGCGACTGGCCTTGAAGGAGGGATTGCACCCCTGTCTGTAGGGACCGCTGCTTGTTCAGCGGAAGCTTCACTCTCGCTGCTCGAGTATGAAACTCCATGCCAAGATACGTTAGCGACTGTGACGGTGACAGATTCGACTTTGGAAAGTTGATGATCCATCCGAACGTCTGTAGAGTCTCCAGCGTAGCATGTAGACTGAGTTGGCATGCCTCTTGAGAGGGTGCCTTGACAAGTAGATCGTCTAGGTAAGGGATCACCGAGTGTCCCTGAGAGTGCAAGACTGCTACCACCGCCGCCATGACCTTGGTGAAGACCCGGGGGGCTGTCGCCAGACCGAATGGCAGAGCTACGAACTGAAGATGATCGTTTCCTATCACAAAACGTAGAAAACGTTGATGTTCTGTAGCAATTGGCACGTGGAGATAAGCATCTTTGATGTCTATTGAGGCAAGGAAGTCTCCTTGAGACATTGAGGCAACGACAGAGCGGAGGGTTTCCATCCGGAACCGTCTGGCGTGCACATGTTTGTTGAGCAGCTTTAGATCCAGAACAGGACGGAACGAGCCGTCCTTTTTTGGAACCACAAAGAGATTGGAGTAAAACCCTCGCCCTTGTTCCTGAGGCGGTACAGGAACCACTACTCCTTCCGCTCTTAGGGAGTCCACCGCCTGCAGCAGGGCATCTGCTCGGTCTGGATGTGGGGAGGTTCTGAAGAACCGAGCTGGAGGACGAGAACTGAACTCTATTCTGTACCCGCGAGACAAAATGTTTGTCACCCACCGGTCTTTGACCTGTGACATCCAAATGTCGGAAAAGCGGGAGAGCCTGCCCCCAACCGGGGATGCGGAGGGGGGGGGCTGGAAGTCATGAGGTAGCCGCTTTGGAAGCGGTTCCTCCATTTGCTTTCTTGGGGCGTGCGTGAGCCCGCCAGGAATCTGAGACTCTTTGCGTCCTCTGAGTCCCTTTGGACGAGGAGAATTGTGTCTTGCCCGAACCTCGAAAGGACTGAAACCTCTGCTGCCATTTTTTCTGCTGAGGTTTGCTTGATCTGGGCTGGGGTAAGGAAGAGTCTTTACCCTTGGACTGTTTAATGATGTCAGCCAATGGCTCGCCAAACAGTCTATCTCTAGATAAAGGCAAGCTGGTTAAACATTTTTTGGAACCAGCATCTGCTTTCCAGTCCTTTAACCACAAGGCTCTGCGCAAAACTACCGAATTGGCGGACGCCATTGAGGTGCGGCTGGTAGATTCTAGGACCGCATTGATAGCGTAAGACGCAAACGCAGACATCTGCGAGGTAAGGAACGCCACTTGCGGCGCCGCTGGATGTATGATAGCATCCACTTTTGCTAAACCAGCTGAAATAGCTTGGAGTGCCCATACGGCTGCGAATGCTGGAGCAAACGACGCGCCGATAGCTTCATAGACAGATTTTAACCAAAGGTCCATCTGTCTGTCATTGGCATCCTTAAGTGAAGCGCCATCCTCCACTGCAACTATGGATCTAGCTGCAAGTTTGGAAATCGGGGGGTCTACTTTTGGACACTGGGTCCAGCGCTTGACCACATCAGGGGGGAAAGGAAAACGTGTATCCTTAGAACGTTTAGAGAAACGCCTTTCTGGATGAGCGTCGTGTTTCTGGATTGACTCTCTGAAGTCAGAGTGATCCAAGAAAGCACTCAATTTACGCTTGGGATAGAGGAAACGAAACTTCTCCTGCTCTGCAGCTGCCTCCTCTGCAGAAGGAGCTGGGGGAGAAATATCCAACAGTCTATTGATGGCTGAGATAAGATCGTTTACCATGGCGTCCCCATCCGGGGTATCCAGATTGAGAGGGGTTCCAGGATAAGACTCCTGATCACTCTCTTCAGACGCATCACAGGGCGACTGATTGCGCTGAGACCCTGAGCAGTGTGATGACGTTGAGGGTCTTTCCCAGCGAGCTCGCTTAGGGTGGCTGGGGCTATCATCTGAGTCATAATACTCAGCCGGAGAAGCCGGGGACCCCCTTGTAGTCTGGATTAATTCCAACTGAGGGGGATTAGAGGACAGAGACCTCGCCGTGTCCATAGACTGAGCCCCAGTCATGGATTGCAAAGTTTCAAGGATTTTTGCCATAGTCACAGACATTCCATCAGCAAAAACTGCAAAGTCTGTCCCTGACACCGGGGCAGGACTTACAAGCGTCTCAGCCTGGGTCACTACCCCTCCGGACTCCGGCTGGCGAAGCAGCACCGGATCTGAGCATTGCACACAATGGGGGTCTTTGGAACCTGCTGGTAGAGCAGCCCCACATGCAGCACACGCAGTGTACACAGCCCTAGCCTTGGCAGCCTTGCGTTTTGTGGATGACATGTTGCTGCCTCCTCAGAGCGATCTGGGGTATCCAGCCAGGAAGCGACCTCACAGTGCAAGAAATAAATAAATATATATATCTGGTGACACAGTACACCAATACACACTGAGGCACTAGAGGGGCCAGCTGAAATGCCGCTTACCGCCCGCTTAAGAGCGGGTGTGTGGTCTCCAAAAGCCCCCTAGTCCAGGTCTCCCAGAGCCTTGCGTCCTTCCTCTAGCCAGACTGCATGTAATGGCTGCCGGCGTCCTGGGAGAGGAGGGGGGGCGGGCCCTGGGCGTTCCTGACTAAGAGCGGGAAGCCTGCTTCCCTCTGTGCCTAGTGAGAGGGCTGGAGCATGTAAATCAGGCTCCAGCCCTCGTCGCTGCTGCGAAACAGCGTCTCTCCCCTACCCTGATTGACAGGGTGGAGGCGGGAACGAAGCGGAGCTAGGCCGCAAAAGCCGGGGACTGGATTTATAAACGCCGCCGCCGTAAAAGCGCGGTCGGCGTGTCCCCGGCGCACCACAAGTCACAGCAGCGCCGCCCGGTCCAGTGGGGGTCGGCGCTGCGTTCCCACAACACAAAGTCCCCCAGTAAACTGTAGGAACACTAACTCCAACGTTACGGTCCCCGGCGCACTACAACACCCAGCCAGCCCGGAGTGTGTCTGTGCCTGCCGGGGACACAGAGTACCTGTATGATGCAGGGCCTTGTCCCTGATTGTACTCCTGCTCCATATCCATCAGGTGCTATGGGTCTGTGGATGGAGCCCGGCGTCAGAGCTTAGAGGCCGGCAGGATCCCACTTCCACAGAGCCCTACAAGGGGATGTGGAAGGAAAACAGCATGTGGGGCTCCAGCCCCTGTACCAGCAATAGGTACCTCAACCTTACAACACCATCCACGGGTGAGAAGGGAGCATGCTGGGGGCCCTATATGGGCCCTCTTTTCTTCCATCCGAAATAGTCAGCAGCTACTGCTGACTAAAATCTGTGGAGCTATGCGTGGATGTCTGACCTCCTTCGCACAAAGCTTGAAAACTGGAGAACCCGTGATACCACGGGGGGGTATAGCCAGAAGGGGAGGGGCCTTGCACTTTTTAGTGTAGTGCTTTGTGTGGCCTCCGGAGGGCAGTAGCTATACCCCAATCGTCTGGGTCTCCCAATAGAGCGCTGAAGAAACAGATTTAATTTTGATAGTCTTTTCTGTCTGCCGAATGAATGTAATGGACAATGTTTGTATCTGCTCATACCGTGTAAAATCCCAGGTTTCGGAGGAGTGTCTTCATCAGGATCTCAGCTAGGTGAGTATCTGGATGGCTGGTCTGGGCAGTGTAGCTGGGGTCAGAGATTAGGCCATAAGACAGCGGCAATGATGAGCTGTCAGAAGAATCTGAGGGAGAGCTGTATCCCAGTAATGATGCCACATGTGTGTGATCCTGCAAGCTTGTGAGGATGATATCCAGCTGCATTCTCTGCCACAAGCCAAAAAAAACAAGAACATGAAAACATTACATACATCTAATGCTACCAAACTACTACACTTATGTTAAAAGTTAAAAAAAAACAAAAAAAACAAAACAACTGTCTCGAGGCATTGATCAGTGTGATCAAGGCCATAGAACTAAATAGGCAAGGATGCTAAGAGTTGAGCACTTTAAGCAGATTACAGGCTAATGGTGTATAGTCTGTACCCAATAAACCCTGCCTCTCCATGTAGAGATCGAAAAACAGATAGGACACCTTCCTTCAGTGACTTAAGTAATCTGTAGTGTGTGAGCATGTGGTACCCAACCCCCCAAATACTGTTTTTTTATGTCCTTAGAGATTTATACATGTTTATGTTATTATTTTTACTTGAATTACAGAATAACCAATATTGTATTAATTTCACAATCCATATACCTGGCCCTTAGAGAGACTTTCCCATCTATCAGGCCCCTGAGGCAAGAGAGAATGCAACAACTCCATCCTTTCCCGTAAAGGAGGCAGCAGCATGGTTGCTCCAACGGAGAGAGTCTCAATCACAACCTAAATATATAAAGATCATCAAAAGAGAAGAATTCATTCATCTTATATAACCAAGTCATCTACAGGAGCTTAAATGCCCACATTCATGAATAATGAAATTACATTACCTCCTGAATCTCATCTGGAACACTTGCATCCATTAGCCGAAACAATAAGTTACGAAGAGGACCAGCTTGACGACCCAAAATGCTGGTAGCAACTCCACCCGCTAAGGCAAGAGCTAGATGGTTGGACAGCATTTTCAGGCACAGCTTTAGGAAGTGATGATGTTCTCTTTAAGAAAAACCAAAATTAAGTTATACGTAATTCAATAAAGTCAGAAAAAAAGAGAATTTTGTTACTTACCGTAAATTCTTTTTCTTATAGTTCCATCTTGGGAGACCCAGACCTTGGGTGTTTAGCTTCTGCCTCCGGAGGACACACAAAGTACTACACCTAAAAGTGTAGCTCCTCCCTCTGAGCTTATACACCCCCTGGTGAGCCAGTCCCAGCCAGTTTAGTGCAAAAGCTGAAGGAGAATAGCCACCCACAAGTAGAACAGAGCAAGAACCGGAACAACCGGAGACTCTGTCCACGACAACAGCCGGTGAAAACATGCAGAACAAGGAAATTGCCAACAGGCAACAGGGAGGGTGCTGGGTCTCCCAAGACGGAACTATAAGAAAAAGAATTTACGGTAAGTAAACAAAATTCTCTTTTTCTTTCTCGTTCCTTTGGGAGACCCAGACCATGGGACGTTCCAAAGCAGTCCCTGGGTGGGAATAAATAGAAAAACTAAGAAGTAGGCAGAACCTAACTTCACAAATGGGCGACAGCCGCCTGAAGGATGCGTCTGCCCAAGCTCGCATCTGCCGAAGCAAGAGCATGCACTTGGTAGTGCTTCGAGAAGGTATGCAGGCTAGTCCAAGTGGCAGCCTGACAGACTTGTTGAGCCATAGCCTGGTGCCTAAAAGCCCAAGAGGCACCGATAGCTCTGGTCGAGTGTGCTTTGATCCCCGGCGGGGGAGGCACCTGAGTACTCTGGAAGGCGTCCGAAATGGTCGACCTAATCAAACGGGCTAAGGTCGGCTTAGAAGCAGGAAGGCCTTTGCGCCGACCTGTGGTTAGCACAAAAAGAGATGTGCACCGCCTAAGCGCAGCAGTGCGAAACACATAGATTCGGAGAGCACGCACCAGATCTAGAGTATGCAGCGCTTTTTCAAAGCGATGAACAGGGGCCGGACAGAAGGACGGTAAGGTAATGTCCTGGTTTAGGTGGAAGGGAGAGACCACCTTAGGAAGAAATTCCGGAGTCGGACGGAGAACCACCTTGTCTTGATGAAAAACTAAAAAAGGTGACTCCGAGGAGAGCGCAGCCAAATCAGAGACTCTCCTGAGAGAAGTTATGGCAACCAGAAAGGCCACTACAAGGAAACATCCCTAAGAGGCTCGAAGGGGGGCTTCTGCAAGACCGTGAGAACCAAGTTAAGGTCCCAGGGATCCAAGGGCCGCCGGTAAGGCGGAATGATGTGAGACGCACCTTGCATGAAGGTGCGGACCTGAGACAGCCAAGCGAGACGCCGCTGGAACAAAACTGACAGAGCTGACACTTGTCCCTTGAGAGATTTGAGGGACAGTCCTAGCTGCAGACCGGACTGTAGAAAAGACAGAAGGGTCGGCAAGGAGAATGGCCAAGGAGGATGGCCGTTAGAGCGACACCAGGACAGGAAAATCTTCCAAGTCCTGTGATAGATCTTAGCTGAGGAAGACTTGCGGGCCCGAGTCATAGTGGAGATGACGTCAGGGGGAATACCAGACGCAGTCAAAATCCAGGACTCAAGAGCAACGCCGTCAATTTGAGGGCCGCAGAATTCGGACGGAAAAACGGACCTTGCGAGAGTAGGTCTGGACGGTCCGGGAGATGCCACGGCATTTCTACGGACAGTTGGAGCAGATCCGGATACCAAGCTCGCCTGCAATGAGGATGACTCGACGACCCTCCATTCTGATCTTGCGCAGGACTCTGGGCAAGAGAGCTAGAGGGGGAAACACGTAGGACAGACGAAACTGGGACCAGTCCTGAACCAGAGCGTCCGCGGCGAAGGCCTGAGGATCGTGGGAGCGAGCCACGTAAACAGGGACTTTGTTGTTGTGACAGGATGCCATGAGGTTCACGTCCGGAGTGCCCCATCTGCGGCAGATCGACTGAAATACTGCCGGATGCAGGGACCACTCGCCAGCGTCCACGGTTTGACGGCTGAGATAATCTGCCTCCCAGTTGTCCACGCCTGTGATGTGGACTGCGGATATGGTGGACCTGGAGTCCTCCGCCCATTGAAGAATGCGGTGAACCTCCCTCATTGCCAGTCGGCTGCGCGTCCCACCTTGATGGTTGATGTAGGCAACCGCTGTCGCGTTGTCTGACTGGACTCTAATGTGCCTGCCCGCCAGACGGGGGTGAAATGCTAGGAGAGCTAGAAGCACGGCTCTGGTTTCCAGCACATTGATTGAAAGGGCGGACTCGGACGGAGTCCAAGTGCCCTGTGCTCGGTGGTGGAGACATACCGCTCCCCAGCCGGATAGACTGGCATCCGTGGTGAGAATCACCCAGGACGGGGCCAGGAAGGAGCGCCCTTGGGACAGGGAGAGGGGCCGAAGCCACCACTGAAGGGAGCTCTTGGTCCGTGGCGACAAAGCCACTAACCTTTGTAAGGAGGAAGGCCGCTTGTCCCAAAAGCGGAGAATGTCCAGCTGCAGGGGGCGCAGATGGAACTGGGCAAAGGGGACGGCCTCTATGGATGCCACCATTTGACCCAGCACTGCATCAGACGCCTGAGGGTATAACGGCGGGGCCTCAGGAGAGAACGCACCGCCAACTGGAGGGACAGCTGTTTGATTAAGGGCAACTTCACAAGTGCCGGCAAAGTCTCGAACTGCATCCCTAGGTACGTGAGACTCTGGGTCGGAGTCAGAGTGGATTTGGGAAGATTGACAAGCCACCCGAATTGGGCTAGGGTGGCGAGAGTGAGCGAGACACTCCGCTGACAGTCTGCGCTGGATGGAGCCTTGACTAGAAGGTCGTCCAGGTAAGGGAGCACTGCCAACCCCTGGAGGTGCAGAACCGCAATCACCGCTGCCATGACCTTGGTGAATACCCGAGGGGCCGTGGCTAACCCGAAGGGAAGAGCCACGAATTGGAAATGATCTCCTATTGCAAAGCGTAGCCAACGCTGGTGTGAAACTGCAATTGGCACATGTAGATAGGCATCTCTGATGTCGATGGATGCTAGGAAATCCCCTTGGGTCATTGAGGCAATGACTGATCGCAGAGACTCCATGCGAAAGCGCCGCACCCGAACATGCTTGTTGAGAAGCTTGAGATCCAGGATGGGCCGGAAGGTACCGTCCTTTTTGGGAACTAGGAAGAGGTTTGAGTAAAAACCTCTGAACCGTTCCCGGGCGGGAACTGGTACAATTACACCGTTTGCTTGCAAGGCTGCCACGGCCTGTGAGAAGGCTGCGGCCTTGGAGCAGGGGGGAGTTGAGAGAAAAAATCTGTTTGGCGGGCTGGAAGAGAATTCTATCCTGTAGCCGTGCGAGATGATATCTCTCACCCACTGATCGGAGACGTGTTGGAACCAAGCGTCGCCAAAGTGGGAGAGCCTGCCACCGACTAAGGACGTTGCTGGAGCAGGCAGAGAGTCAAGAGGAGGCTGCCTTAGTGGCAGGACCTCCTGCGGTCTTCTGCGGACGCGGTTTTGAGCGCCAGTTGGATTTCTGGTCCTTAGCTGAGTTAGTGGACGAGGCGGAGGGCTTAGAGGACGACCAGTTGGAGGAACGAAAGGAGCGAAACGTCGACTGAATCCTACCCTGGGCAGGTTTCCTGGTCTTGGTTTGTGGCATGGAAGTGCTCTTCCCGCCAGTAGCTTCTTTAATAATTTCATCCAGCTGCTCACCGAACAGCCGGGAACCAGCAAAAGGAAGCCCGGCAAGGTACTTCTTTGAAGAGGCATCTGCCTTCCACTCCCGAAGCCACAAGACCCTGCGGATAACGAGGGAATTAGCCGAAGCCACCGCAGTGCGGTGGGAAGCCTCTAGCATGGCAGACATGGCATAAGAAGAAAAAGCTGAAGCTTGAGAAGTTAAGGCAACCATCTCGGGCATAGATTCTCTGGTGAGGGAATGCATCTCCTCTAGGGAAGCCGAGATGGCTTTGAGGGCCCACACTGCTGCAAAAGGTGGGGAAAACGAAGCCCCCGCCGCCTCATACACGGATTTGGCCAGAAGGTCAATCTGACGGTCAGTGGCATCCCTAAGGGAAGTGCCATCAGCCACCGACACAACGGTCCGGGCTGAGAGCCTAGACACCGGAGGGTCTACCTTTGGGGAGTGAGCCCACTCCTTGACTACCTCAGGTGGAAAGGGAAAACGGTCATCAGAACCACGCTTTGGGAAGCGTTTGTCAGGACAGGCCCTAGGTTTGGTCACAGCGGTCTGAAAACTGGAGTGGTTAAAGAACACGCTCTTTACTCTCTTAGGCGAGGTAAACTGGTGCTTTTCTGCCATAGAGGGTTGCTCCTCTGATACTGGCGGATTGAGATCCAGTACAGAATTAATGGAAGCAATCAAGTCACTAAGATCTGAGTCACCCTCAGAAAGATCAATGGGGCACATGGAGTTAGCCTCCGAGCCCCCTGTAAAGGCATCCTCGTCATCTTGCGAGTCAGCTCTTGAATCAGAGCAGTGGGATGAGGAGGGAGAGGAGACCCTGCGGCGCCTCTTAGGAGGACGGGGTCTGGGCCCTGATGATGAATCCTCTGTGAGCTCCAGTGGACGGGGGTCAGAGGATAGGGATCCTAAAGGACCCTTAGCAAGCGCACTAGAGGCACCCTGTGAAGGGGGCTGATGCATATTCATCAAAGTCCTGGACAGAAGTCCCATGGACTCAGCAAATGACTGGGATATAGACCTAGAGGACTCTACCCAGGCCGGGGGTTCAGCCACCGATGCAGAAGCAGCCTGAGAGACCACTGGGGGTGAGACTCCAGGCTGTGGCACCGGCAAGTTAGAGCAGACCTCACAATGTGGGTAGGTGCTCGGTTCAGGCAGCAGGAGCTTACATGCAGCGCATGCAGTATAAAGGTTTGGGGCCTTGCTCCTCGTGTGAGACATGCTGCTGGAGTGAGGAAGACAGCTCCTACAAATAGGATGCACCCCAGGGAGTATATTCAGAAGTCCACAACCGGAGACCGGATGTGGCTTGCCAGACCGCTGGGAGCGGTGTTGTGTGCCCTCCAGATCCCGAAGCCCGGACTCCCAGGGTACAGCACCTCAGCAAGGATGCAGAGTGCAGGATGGCCCAGCGCCAAGTGAACCCTGTTAAAAAAAAAATGTCCGCCGGAGCAAAGAGAGGGGGCGGGACTTTGGGGGCGTCCCTGTAAAAGAGCGGGATCTGGAGGGCCATAGAGACCTGTAGAGAAGGAATCACTCACAAGCAGTGGGGAGTGTCCCTCCCCTGTGCAGGACGGCCGCCGGGAGGAGCCGTGCCTGTCCCTCTGCATGAGTGACATGCGAGGGCAGGTAACAGAAACTAGGCCTCCGGCGAAGCCGGGGCCTAAATTTGAGCAGCAAGGCCGACGAGCAGGCACCATCGGCGCGGTTCTCAGGCGAAAACCAGAGAACCCGCCGGGAATGCCAAAACAAATACAGCAAACACTCTCCACATACAATAAAGTACATGGACCCCCACATATGAACGTCTCAGGTACTTAGCTGCTGAGACGCAGGGCCAGGTCCCTGGGGATGAGTGCTCCGGTCCAGCAGGGTCCTCAAGGGGCTGTGGAACGGAGACCGGTCTCCTGCCCGGCATGGAGACCGCGCTGGCTCCCACTTCAATCCAGGGCCCAGGAGGGATGGTGAAGGAGCACGGCATGTAAGGCTGGAGCCTTGGAATCAACCTTACAACACCACCGACACAGTGGGGTGAGAAGGGACATGCCGTGGGTCCAGACGTGGACCCGCACTTCCTCAATCTTCTTCCAAAAAGGAAAAAAAATCATATGGAGAATGCATGTGTGGATGTATGCCTCCTGAACACAAAGCGATAAACTAGCTGGGACTGGCTCACCAGGGGGTGTATAAGCTCAGAGGGAGGAGCTACACTTTTAGGTGTAGTACTTTGTGTGTCCTCCGGAGGCAGAAGCTAAACACCCAAGGTCTGGGTCTCCCAAAGGAACGATAAAGAAATGGGAGTCATTAACCCCTTTACGACTAGCCAATTTTGCGCTTTCCATTATTGGGGGGGGGGTGCCGTTGTTCTTCCGAGAGACGTAATTTTTTTATTTTTCAGACAATATGGTCATGTGAGGCCTTGTTTTTTGCGGAACAAGCTGTACTTTTAAATGAAACCATATGTTTTACCATATAGTGTACTGGAAAACAGCAAAAAAAAAAAAAAACATGCGGTAAAATTGCAAAAACAAAAAAAAAATGTGATTGCACTATTTTTTTTTTTACATATTTTATTCACAGTGTTCCCTATGTGGTAAAACTGATATGTCAGTGTGATGCCTGAAGTTCGTGCGAGTTTGTAGACACCAAACATGTAAAGGTTTACTTTTATCTAAGGGGTTAAAAAAAACAAACTGAAATTTGTTCAAAAAAGTGGTGTATGTTTTGCGCCATTTTCTGCGACCCGTAGCGATCTAATTTTTCGGGATTAATGGCTCAGTGACTGGTTATTTTTTGCGTCTCAAGCTGATATTTTTAACGGTACCATATTTGAGCAGATGCTACATTTTGATCGCCTGTTATCGCATTTAGCGCAAAATTTGTGGCGACCAAAAAACGTAATTTTATCGTTTGGAATTTTTTTTGCTGCTACGCAGTTTACCGATCAGATTAACTGATTTTATATTTTCATAGATCGGGCGTTTCTGAATGCGGAGATACCAAATAGGTGTACATTTTTTTAACTCTTTAATTTTCAATGGGGCGAAAGGGGGATGATTTGAACTTTTAGGTTTTGGGGGGTTTTTTTAAACTTTTTTTTTTTATTTTACTAGGTCCCCTAGGGGACTATAACAATCAGCAGTCTGATCGCTCATTCTTTTCTCCCGGTCAGAGCAGCACCGCTCAGACCAGGAGAAATGATCATCTCTTGTAACACGCAGTACTCGACTGTTTCTTACAGGACTTGAGTCATATGAGCACAGGAGTCATCATATGACCCTGTGCTACCATGACAACCACTGGATCCACGTGATCACGTCACAAGACTTCCGGTATCGGCTTGTGATTATGGCTCTACCGCTATCGCCGTTAATATGGCACTGTCACATCTTGACAGCGCCATTTAAGGAGTTAAAAGGCACAAGCAGATAACGATTCCAGTCGTGCCTAGCAGGTACACGTCAGCTGTATAACTCAGCTGAGATGTGCGCTGACCGCTAGGATGCAATATTACTGCCCGCGGTCTTTAAGGGGTTAAGGCAATAAGTTGATATCTTGATTGTCAGCTTTATAGCCCTTGCTAGTAAATAATAACTATAATAAAGAATAAGGCAAAAAGGTGAGCTCAAAGAAAAAATAGTTAAGTAAACAAATTTCTCCAATTTAAGTGGAATTAATTAAGATGTAATGTCTCAGCACCCAAGCCTTGGGAGCAACATGAATACCTGGATGATGGAAAAGGCGAAGGAGGGATGTCACTATTTATCTTCTCACAGTATCGTTCCAAGAATGATCGCAAATGGAAGAAGGTGCTTTCCTCTAGATCAACACAATAGGGACGATGCCATGCAACCACTTGCCTACAATAGAACAGAAGTGCAAGATGATTAATAGAGTTTCGAACTTACTCAGTCATCTATTATCAATTTCTGTAAATAATTTTTTATTTTCAAAACAAACACACACACACACACACACACACACACACACACACACACACACACACACACTAATGCTGTAAACAAGAAACACAAATTACCAAACCATATCACCGGCTCATAATGAATTCTAATACCCATTAAAGGATACGATCTTTACACTATACCAGTTTACTTTTTTGATCATATACATGAAAATCTGCAAATCACAATTATATGGGTTACTTTTTTTATTAATTAAATCAGATGGTGCAGATTAAAATTGTTGTTTTGGTCCTACAACAACTGTAAGAGAAAATCGGTGATGATTTTAGGATATACAAAAGTGTGTTTTACCTGTCTCTGGGCAGAGCTGTCCATGCCAGGCTGTGGGATGTTCCCGCAGAGATCTGCTGTATAGCCACTCCATCCAGCCCACTTACTTTTTTTGGTTTAGTAATGGGGCCAGTTGAATTACCTTGTCCACACTGTCCCATAGAATTATTGCCCCAGGCGTAAACTTCATTATCTGGAAAAGTAATGGTCATTCATATTAACATGGATTATTCATGCACACAAAAATGAATATTGACCCACATGGAGATACTTTGTTAGGTGTATTTTTTGTTATGTTGGGCAAGAAATATTACGTAACAAAAACCTATACAATATTACTAGCAAGCGATTTCCTAGTTACATACTAATATTTGGTGATACAAAAATAAATCCCTTTAACGCAATCAATTGATTATAGGACGTAATATTGATATATTATATACACATACACACAAACTATTTATTTTAGTACCATGTGAAAGTGCAAGACAGTGGCTGTCTCCTATAGAAATATCCACTATTCTTGTGGCAGCTAGCTCTTCAATAAGTTTGGGACGCAAAGCCGTTGCTTCAGAGGAACCACACCCTAGGCAAGCTCCACACCCCCAAGCATAAACCTAAAAATTAGAATAGAAAATATCTAAGTACCTACATTAGAAATTAAGAAATCGGTGCTGAAATAACATCTTTGTTCTGTTCAGAAAATCTAATAATTATACCTGTCCTGTTGATGTCAATGCTAGAGAGGACTGGCTGCCGGCACACACCTTCCGTGTGAACATACCCTGCAGTGCTTCCACTACCTTTGGTTTGTATACCCTGTTTGTGTCTCCATGGCCTAACTTTCCTACAAAAAAACAAATAAACAAACAAAACAAAACACAATAATATTCAAACCAATTCAGATGGAGATTCACAGTAATACAAAGGTTTTATTATGGACATACCATTATCTCCTCCTCCAAATGACCACACAGTTCTTCCATCTTTTGACAAGGCAATTGTGTGAGAGCTCCCACATGAGACTTCACCTACATTACTGATATCTTTTACCAAAGTGGGGATGTTCCGACTATTACTGTCTCCATGACCTAGATAAAAATACAGAGAATATATAGCTAGAGCTCTACAAATAAAGTTTATTTGTCCAAATGCCTAAAATATTAAAAAAAAAAAAGTGTATGTACTGTAATACTTTGGACCGTGCCAAGAGAGCTGTTCACACAGGAATTTATTCCCACCATGGGTATTCCTGTAGATGCCATACATTTTATTACAGGGAAGGGCTGAATACAAATGCAAGTCAAAATATTCAGATCTAGATTTTTTAAATAAATAGTTAGAAAACAATTTATCATTTCCTTTACACTTCACAACTACTTAGTGTTGGTATATCACATAAATTACATTGAAGTTTTTGGCTCTAACATGAAAAAAGTGTGGGAATGTTGATTGGCTGGAATACTTTTTCAAGGTGATGTAAGTTTAACCAAAGTGGATGCCAATTCATGCCCACTATGCATTTAAAAACGCTGATGAAATGAGCATTTTTTTTCTTTAGGCTCCTAATGAGCAAAAAAAAAAAAACAACCAAAAACATAGAAGAAAAGCAACTGCATTTTTAAGTATAGGCTCCCAGTGTTTTCCTAAACTAAAAATCGGTAAAAAAAAAAATTCTGCTTCAAATCTGCCTTAAAAACACAAAAAAATAAAGTTGCATTTTCATAAACTGTTACAGTCTGTTGCAAAATTGCATGAAAGCACCTATTAAGTGTAAATCACTGGGTGAT
Organism: Anomaloglossus baeobatrachus; assembly: GCF_048569485.1. Lineage (NCBI taxonomy): Eukaryota > Metazoa > Chordata > Amphibia > Anura > Aromobatidae > Anomaloglossus > Anomaloglossus baeobatrachus. The sequence goes on along the minus strand of NC_134356.1, from coordinate 439,460,040 downwards.
AGTTTCACAATGCACCACGTGTCTACTTTTAGAAAACAAATTGTGGGAATATATATACTTTTTTTAGCTTGATTATTAAATAATTTTCCAGTCACCTAAACTTTTTTAATAGATGCTGTGAATAAGGGAATTTTGTTTACTTACCGTAAATTCCTTTTCTTCTAGCTCCTATTGGGAGACCCAGCACCCACCCCTGTGCCCTTCGGGCTGGTTGTTCTTTTGTGTACACATGTTGTTGATGTTGAATTGTTCTTTTGGTTCATGGTCTTCAGTTCTCCGAACATCCTTCGGATTGAATTTACCCTAGACCAATTTATAAGTTTTCTCCTTCCTGCTTTTGCACCAAAACTGAGGAGCCCGTGGTCCACGGGAGGGTGTATAGGCAGAGGGGAGGGGTTACACTTTTTAAAGTGTAATACTTTGTGTGGCCTCCAGAGGCAGAAGCTATACACCCAATTGTCTGGGTCTCCCAATAGGAGCTAAAAGAATAGGAATTTACGGTAAGTAAACAAAATTCCCTTTTTTCTTTGTCGCTCCATTGGGAGACCCAGACAATTGGGACGTCCAAGAGCAGTCCCTGGGTGGTTAAAAGAATACCTCAATAAAAAGAGCCGAAAACGGCCCCCTCTTACAGGTGGGCAACCGCCGCCTGAAGGACTCGCCTACCTAGACTGGCGTCTGCCGAAGCATAGGTATGCACTTGATAGTGCTTCGTGAAAGTGTGCAGACTAGACCACGTAGCTGCCTGACACACCTGCTGAGCCGTCGCCCGGTGCCGCAATGCCCAGGACGCACCTTCGGCTCTGGTAGAATGGGCTTTCAGCCCTGAAGGGAGCGGAAGCCCAGAAGAACGGTAGGCCTCGAGAATCGGTTCCTTGATCCACCGAGCCAAGGTTGACTTGGAGGCCTGAGAGCCCTTACGCTGGCCAGCGACAAGGACAAAGAGCGCATCTGAACGGCGCAGGGCCGCCGTGCGAGACACGTAGAACCGGAGTGCTCTCACTAGATCCAAAGAGTGCAAATCCTTTTCACACTGGTGAATTGGATTAGGGCAAAAGGAAGGCAAGGAGATATCCTGATTTAGATGAAAAGGGGATACCACCTTAGGGAGAAATTCCGGGACAGGACGCAGAACCACCTTATCCTGGTGAAAAACCAGGAAGGGGGCTTTGCATGACAGCGCTGCAAGCTCAGACACTCTCCGAAGTGATGCGACTGCCACCAGGAAGGCCACCTTCTGCGAAAGACGGGAGAGAGAGACATCCCGCAGCGGCTCAAAAGGCGGCTTTTGAAGAGCCGTCAGGACCCTGTTAAGATCCCAAGGTTCCAACGGACGTTTGTAAGGTGGGACCATATGGCAGACCCCCTGCAGGAACGTGCGGACCTGCGGAAGTCTGGTTAGACGCTTTTCAAAAAACACGGAGAGCGCAGATACTTGGCCCTTGAGAGAGCCGAGGGACAAACCCTTGTCCATTCCAGATTGTAGGAATGAAAGGAATGTGGGTAAGGCAAACGGCCATGGAGGAAAACCGTTATCAGCGCACCAGGATAGGAAGATTTGCCAAGACCTGTAATAGATCTTGGCGGACGTTGGCTTCCTGGCTTGTCTCATGGTGGCAATGACATCCTGAGATAACCCTGAGGAGTGGATGTGTGCCTCCTTCCACACAAAGCATAAAACTGAGTAGCCCGTGGTCCACGGGAGGGTGTATAGGCAGAGGGGAGGGGTTACACTTTTTAAAGTGTAATACTTTGTGTGGCCTCCAGAGGCAGAAGCTATACACCCAATTGTCTGGGTCTCCCAATGGAGCGACAAAGAAATTAAATATTAATATTAAATATTAATATTAAAGTGGTAATGCCTTATAAATCCTCAGATGTTTATATTTATTCAAAACGTTTTATTGATTTTAAAAAAGGTACACAAACAGTAGCATGAAATAGTCATAGTTGAAAACCATAACACATAGCATGGAGTGATTAATGGCTGATTTAACGCATGCATCGGTAGAAACAGAAAATGCATTAGAGTATTGATTTATACAATATACAGCCGAAACGAGCCAAAATGGAGTCCACAAAAGGTTCTTTGCATGCACAGGGGATGAGTTAGTTCTAATTAAATGTAACAGAGAGAATAAGGCTATGTGCGCACGTAGCGTAAATACATGCAGTTACGCTGCGCTTTGTAGCGCAGCGTAACCGCATGCGTCCTGCGTCCCCTGCACAGTCTATGGAGATTGTGCAGGGGCCGTGCGCACGTGGCGTGGCCGAAGCGCTGCGCAAAAAGAAGTGACATGTCACTTCTTCCGTGCGCTTTGCCGGCAGCTCCTGCTCTGTCTATGGGAGGAGCTGCAGGCAGAGCACATGGAATCTGCTTCACTACGGACATTTCTGCAGCGATTAAAGCGCACATGTGCTCTTCAGATCGCTGCAGAAATGTCTGCAGTGAACTGTACGCAACGTGCGCACATAGCCTAAAAAGAAAAGAAGGGAATTTTGTTTACTTACCGTAAATTCCTTTTCTTCTAGCTCCTATTGGGAGACCCAGACAATTGGGGTGTATAGCTTCTGCCTCCGGAGGCCACACAAAGTATTACACTTTAAAAAGTGTAACCCCTCCCCTCTGCCTATACACCCTCCCGTGCATCACGGGCTCCTCAGTTTTGGTGCAAAAGCAGGAAGGAGGAAACTTTTAAATTGGTCTAAGGGTAAATTCAATCCGAAGGATGTTCGGAGAACTGAAACCATGAACCAAAAGAACAATTCAACATGAACAACATGTGTACACAAAAGAACAACAGCCCGAAGGGAACAGGGGCGGGTGCTGGGTCTCCCAATAGGAGCTAGAAGAAAAGGAATTTACGGTAAGTAAACAAAATTCCCTTTTTCTTTGTCGCTCCATTGGGAGACCCAGACAATTGGGACGTCCAAAAGCAGTCCCTGGGTGGGTAAAAGAATACCTTAATAAAAAGAGCCGAAACGGCCCCCTCTTACAGGTGGGCAACCGCCGCCTGAAGGACTCGCCTACCTAGACTGGCGTCTGCCGAAGCATAGGTATGCACCTGATAGTGTTTCGTGAAAGTGTGCAGACTAGACCAGGTAGCTGGCTGACACACCTGTTGAGCCGTAGCCCGGTGCCGCAATGCCCAGGACGCACCCACGGCTCTGGTAGAATGGGCTTTCAGCGCCAAAGGAAGCGGAAGCCCAGAAGAACGGTAGGCTTCAAGAATCGGTTCCTTGATCCACCGAGCCAAGGTTGACTTGGAAGCCTGCGAACCCTTACGCTGGCCAGCGACAAGGACAAAGAGCGCATCAGAACGGCGCAGGGGCGCCGTGCGAGACACGTAGAGCCGGAGTGCTCTCACCAGATCTAACAAGTGCAAATCCTTTTCACATTGGTGAACTGGATGAGGGCAAAATGAAGGTAAGGAGATATCCTGTTTGAGATGAAAAGGGGATACCACCTTAGGGAGAAATTCCGGGACCGGACGCAGAACCACCTTATCCTGGTGAAAAACCAGGAAGGGGGCTTTGCATGACAACGCTGCTAGCTCCGACACTCTACGGAGCGATGTAACTGCCACTAGAAAAGCCACCTTCTGCGAAAGACGTGATAAAGAGACATCCCGCAGCGGCTCGAAAGGTGGTTTCTGAAGAGCCCTTAGCACCCTGTTAAGATCCCAGGGTTCCAGCGGCCGCTTGTAAGGTGGGACTATGTGGCAAACTCCTTGCAGGAACGTGCGGACCTGCGGAAGCCTGGCTAGACGCTTTTGAAAAAATACGGATAGCGCCGATACTTGTCCCTAGAGAGAGCCGAGAGACAAACCCTTGTCCATTCCGGATTGAAGGAAGGAAAGAAAAGTGGGTAAGGCAAACGGCCAGGGGGGAAAACCCTTATCAGAGCACCAGGATAAGAAGATCCTCCAAGCCCTGTGATAGATCTTGGCGGACGTTGGTTTCCTGGCCTGTCTCATAGTGGCAATGACATCTTGAGATAACCCTGAGGACGCTAGGAGCCAGGACTCAATGGCCACACAGTAAGGTTGAGGGCCGCAGAATTCAGATGGAAAAATGGCCCTTGAGACAGCAAGTCTGGTCGGTCTGGGAGCGCCCACGGTTGACCCACCGTGAGGTGCCACAGATCCGGGTACCACGATCGCCTCGGCCAATCTGGAGCGACGAGAATGGCGCGACGACAGTCGGACCTGACTTTGCGCAGCACTCTGGGCAGCATCGCCAGAGGGGGAAATACATAAGGCAGTCGAAACTGCGACCAATCCTGAACTAATGCGTCCGCCGCCAGAGCTCTGTGATCTTGAGACCGTGCCATGAATGCCGGGACTTTGTTGTTGTGCCGTGACGCCATGAGATCGACGTCCGGCGTTCCCCAGCGGCGACAGATCTCTCGAAACACGTCCGGGTGAAGAGACCATTCCCCTGCGTCCATGCCCTGGCGACTGAGAAAGTCTGCTTCCCAGTTTTCTATGCCCGGGATGTGAACTGCGGAGATGGTGGAGGCTGTGGCCTCCGCCCACAGCAGAATCCGCCGAACTTCCTGGAAGGCTTGACGGCTGCGCGTGCCGCCCTGGTGGTTGATGTACGCGACCGCCGTGGCGTTGTCCGACTGTATGCGGATCTGCCTGCCCTCCAGCCACCGATGGAACGCCTTTAGGACTAGATACACTGCCCTTATCTCCAGAACATTGATCTGAAGGGAGGACTCTGTCGGAGTCCAGGTTCCCTGAGCCCTGTGGTGGAGAAAGACCGCTCCCCACCCTGACAGACTCGCGTCCGTCGTGACCACAGCCCAGGAAGGATTTTCCCTGCGACAGAAGTGGGGAGAAGCCACCACTGAAGAGAGGTTTTGGCTGCCAGGGAAAGAGAGACGTTCCTGTCTAGGGACGTCGACCTCCTGTCCCATTTGCGGAGAATGTCCCATTGGAGTGGACGCAGATGAAACTGCGCAAAGGGGACTGCCTCCATTGCTGCCACCATCTTCCCCAGGAAGTGCATGAGGCGCCTCAAGGGGTGCGACTGACCCCGAAGAAGGGAGTGCACCCCTGTCTGCAGCGAACGCTGTTTGTCCAGCGGTAGCTTGACTATCGCTGAGAGAGTATGAAACTCCATCCCGAGGTAAGTCAGTGATTGGGTCGGTGTCAATTTGGACTTTGGGAAATTGATGATCCACCCGAACCTCTGGAGAGTCTCCAGAGCGACGGTCAGGCTGTGTTGACATGCCACCCGGGAGGGTGCCTTGACTAGGAGATCGTCTAGGTAAGGGATCACCGAGTGGCCCTGAGAGTGTAGGACCGCCACAACGGATGCCATGACCTTGGTGAAGACCCGTGGGGCTGTCGCCAGGCCGAAAGGCAGTGCCACAAACTGAAGGTGTTCGTCCCCGATGGCGAAACGCAGGAAGCGTTGATGCTCTGGTGCGATCGGCACATGGAGATAAGCATCGCTGATGTCGATTGATGCTAGGAAGTCTCCTTGGGACATCGAAGCGATGACTGAGCGGAGAGATTCCATCCGAAACCGTCTGGTTCTCACGTGTCTGTTGAGCAGTTTGAGGTCCAGAACGGGACGGAATGATCCGTCCTTTTTTGGCACCACGAACAAGTTGGAGTAAAAACCGCGACCACGTTCCTGAAGGGGAACGGGGATCACAACTCCTTCTGTCTTCAGAGTGTTCACCGCCTGAAAAAATGCCTCGGCTCGCTCGGGGGGCGGAAATGTTCTGAAGAAACGAGTCGGAGGACGAGAGCTGAACTCTATCCTGTAACCGTGAGACAGAATGTCTCTCACCCATCGGTCTTGGACATGTGGCCGCCAGGCGTCGCAAAAGCGGGAGAGCCTGCCACCGACCGAGGATGCGGTTTGGGGAGGCCGAAAGTCATGAGGAGGCCGCCTTGGAGGCAGTGCCTCCGGCGGTCTTTTGGGGACGTGACTTAGACCGCCACGCATAAGAGTTCCTCTGGCCCTTCTGTGGCCTGTTGGACGAGGAGGATTGGGACCTGGCTGAGGGCCGAAAGGACCGAAACCTCGATTGAATTTTCCGTTGCTGAGGTCTGTTAGGTTTGGACTGGGGTAAGGACGAGTCCTTTCCCTTGGATTGCTTAATAATTTCATCCAATCGCTCGCCAAACAATCGGTCGCCAGAAAATGGCAAACCGGTTAAGAACTTCTTGGAAGCAGAGTCTGCCTTCCATTCGCGTAGCCACATGGCCCTGCGGACTGCCACCGAATTAGCGGATGCTACCGCTGTACGGCTAGCAGAGTCCAGGACGGCGTTCATGGTGTAGGACGAAAAAACCGACGCCTGAGAAGTAAAAGACGCAACTTGCGGAGCAGAGGTACGTGTGACCGCATTAATCTCAGACAGACAAGCTGAGATAGCTTGGAGTGCCCACACGGCTGCAAAGGCCGGGGCAAAAGACCGGCCGGTGGCTTCATAGATGGATTTCATCAGGAGCTCTATCTGCCTGTCAGTGGCATCCTTGAGCGATGAGCCATCTGCCACTGATACTACAGATCTAGCCGCCAGTCTAGAGACTGGAGGATCCACCTTGGGACATTGAGCCCAACCCTTAACCCCTTCACGATCGCGGGCAGTAAAATTACGTCCTATTTTAACGTGACTTAACGACCAGGGACGTAATTTTACTGCCTAAACTTCATTTGATTGCCGTGGCCATAGCAACGGCTTTCAAATGATGTCCCCTGCTGTTTCTTACAGCAGGGGACCTTTGCTTGACCCCAGGGGGGTGGCATCGCCACCCCCCATAGGCGATCGATGTGATTGGCTGTTCAAATCGGAACCGCCAATCACATTGATCACGCTGTTTTCGGCAAAAAAAAAATGCCAAAAATAGTGTGATCTTGTAAAATCCAGCTAGGACCGGAGCTGCAGCAGCTCCGATCATTGGCTGGAAGCAAGCAGACACCGTGGCCCCCCCCTGCAGCACTGATTGGAGCGATCGTGCGATGACGCGCAATCGCTCCAATCAGTGTGCAGTGGGGCGGTCTCATCTGCCGGTGGCCGCCCTCCCCAGGCCTGTGCTGGTCTGGGGACCCTCCCCCAACATGTCTGCAGAGTGCAGCACTGGCTGGTACTAGTGGTACCACGCCACCGCTGCTGCTGCCGCTGCCGTCACGTCACGGAGCAGGAGCGGGAGCAGTGAGTATTGTGCTCACCTTGCAGCCCCTGCGCGTGCCCCCCTCCGATCTGCCCCCCCCCCCCCCCCTCGACATCCCGATCTGCCCCCCTGACATCCGGATCTGCCCCCCCGACATCCCGATCTGCCCCCCGCCATCTCTATTCTGCAGCTCCTCCGGTATCCCTCCTCCCCTGCTCTCTTGCAGCCCCTGCGCACTCTTGTGATTTGCTCCTGCGCGCTCCCGTAATGGCCCCTGCCCGTGCCCCCCTGCGATCTGCCCCCCGCCATCCCGATCTGCCCCCCCCACATCCCGATCTGTCCTCCGACATCCCGATCTGCCCCCCAAGACATCCCGATCTGCCCCCCCCAGACATCCCGATCTGCCCCCCCAGACATCCCGATCTGCCCCCCCAGACATCCCGATCTGCCCCCCCAGACATCCCAGTCTGCCCCCCCCGACATCCCAGTCTGCCCCCCGACATCCCAGTCTGCCCCCCGACATCCCAGTCTGCCCCCCGACATCCCAGTCTGCCCCCCGACATCCCAGTCTGCCCCCCGACATCCCAGTCTGCCCCCCGACATCCCGATCTGCCGGCCTCCCCCGTGATCTCTATTCTGCAGCTCCTCCGGTATCTCCCTCCTCTGCTCTCCCCCTCCCACTCTGCTGTCCCCCTCTGCTGTCCCCGTCCCCCTCTGCTGTCCCCGTCCCCCTCTGCTGTCCCCCCGACGTCCTCTTACCTGTCTTCACCGGCCGATCACATCTGCCTCCATCGCTGGGTCCTTCTTCCTGGGTCTTCTGCTGAGCTGTCCAACTTCCTGCCTGCTGGCTGCTGCTGTAGCTGTTCCTTGCTTTCTGTTCCTCCTGCAAATCCTCTGGGTAATGTGGGTATAACTTTTTTTTTTTTTTCCTCTATCCCCTTTCTATTTTTACACCTCATGCGTCCGTGCGTCCCGCCGAGCGCTGATCAGGGATGCACATAACGGATCGGCATCCCTGCTCAATTTTTGGCGTGACAAAAAGCATCGGGGATATGGAAAAAAAAAGTCACGCCAAAAATTGAGCAGGGATGCCGATCCGTTATGTGCATCCCTGATCAGCACTCTGCGGGACGCACGGACTGATGCAATACAAAAAGCGTCGGGGATACGGAAAAAAAAAGTATCGCATCTGTCCGTGCGTCCCGCTGAGCGCGGATCAACATCCCTGCTCAATTTTTGGCGTGATTTTTTTTTTTTTTTCCGTATCCCCAGCGCTTTTTGTATCTCATCCGACCGTGCCTCCTGCAGCGGCCGATCAGTGCACCGCGTCTGTGCGTTTGAAAAGTCAAATGGCGTTCCTTGTCTTCTGAGCCCCGCCATGCGCCCAAACAATTGATTTCCAACACATGTGAGGTATCTGCGTACTCGGGAAAAATTGCACAATACGTTTTGTGGTGCATTTTTTCCTGATACCGTTGTAAAAAGAGAAGAAAAAAAAAGCTACCTTGTTGCTGCAAAAATTTAAAAAAAAAATTTAAAAAAAAAATAAATAATTTTCACTGTTCAACGTTATCAACTTTCAGTGGAGCCCCTGGGGGTACAAGGGGCTCACTAAACATCTAGATAAATTACTTGAGGGGTCTAGTTCCAAAATGGGGTAATTTGTGGGGGAGCTCCACTGTTTAGGCACCATGGGGGGGTCTAAAAACGTGACATGGCGTCCGCTAATGATTCCAATCAATTTTGCTGTCAAATGGTGCCCTTCTCTTCTGAGCCCCGCCATGCGCCCAACAATTACTTTCCACCACATGTGAGGTATCTGCGTACTCAGGAGAAAATGGACAATACGTTTTATGGTGCATTTTTTCCTGATACCCTTGTGAAAAAAAAGCTACCTAGTTGAAGCAACAGTTTTGTGGTAAAAAATTTTTTTTTTCTTTTCACGGCTCAACGTTATAAACTTCTGTGAAGCCCCCAGGTGTTCAAAGTGCTCACCAAACATCTAGAAAAATTATTTGAGGGCTCTAGTTTCCAAAATGGGGTCACTTGTGGGGGAGCTCCATTGTTTAGGCACCTCAGGGGGTCTTCAAACCTGACATGGCGTCCGCTAATGAGTGCAGCTAATTTTGCATTCAAATGGCGCTCCTTGCCTTCCGAGCACTGCCGTGTGTCCAAACATTTGATTTCCACCACATGAGGTATCTGCGTACTCAGGAGAAAATGGACAATACATTTTACGTTGCATTTTTTCCCGATACCCTTGTGAAAAAAAAAGCTACCTAGTTGAAGCAACAGTTTTGTGGTAAAAAAAAATTTTTTTCTTTTCACGGCTCAACGTTATAAACTTCTGTGAAGCCCCCAGGTGTTCAAAGTGCTCATCAAACATCTAGAAAAAATATTTGAGGGCTCTGGTTTCCAAAATGGGGTCACTTGTGGGGGAGCTCCATTGTTTAGGCACCTCAGGGGGTCTTCAAACCCGACATGGCGTCCGCTAATGAGTGCAGCTAATTTTGTGTTCAAAAATTCAAATGGCGCTCCTTGCCTTTCGACCTCTGCCGTGCACCCAAACAATTGATTTTTACCCCATATGGGGTATCAGCGTACTCAGGAGAAAATGCATAATAAATTGTAGGGTGCACTTTCTCTTTTCTCCCTTGTAAAAATGAAAATTTTATGGCTAAAGTAACATTTTTGTGTTAAAAAGTAAAATTTTCATTTTTTCCTTCCACATTGCTTTGGTTCCTGTGACGCACCTAAAGGGTTAATAAACTTCTTGGATGTGGTTTTGAGCAGTGTGAGGGGTGCAGTTTTTAGAATGGGGTCACTTTTGGGTATTTTCTGTCACCCAGGCCTCTCAAAGTCACTTCAAATGTGATGTGGTCCCTAAAAAAAATATTTTGTAAATTTTGTTGGAAAAATTAGAAATTGCTGATGAACTTTGAGCCCTTCTAACTTCCTAACAAAAAAAAAATTTCTTTCGAAAATTGCGCTGGTGTAAAGTTGACAAGTGGGAAATGTTATTTAGTAACTATTTTGTGTGACATATCTCTCAGATTTATGGCCATAAATTTTCAAAGTTTGAAAATTGCGAAATTTTCCAAATTTTCGCACAATTTCCTAAATTTTCACAAATAAACGCAAAAAATATCGGCCTAAATTTACCACTGACATGAAGTACAATAAGTCACGAAAAAACAATGTCAGAATCGCCAGGATCCGTTGAAGCGTTCCAGAGTTATAACCTGTCAAAGTGACACTGGTCAGAATTGCAAAAAATGGCCTGGTCATTAGGGTGTTTTAGTGGCCGGGGGTGAAGGGGTTAACTACATCAGAGGGGAAGGGGTAACGTGTGTCAATAAGGCGCTTAGTAAAGCGCTTGTCCGGAAAAGCTCTGTGCTTCTGGACAGCATCTCTGAAGTTAGAGTGATCGAAAAACGCACTCCGTGTACGTTTGGGAAACCTAAACTGGTGTTTCTCCTGCTGCGAATCTGACTCCTCTATAGGTGGAGTTGGGGGAGAAAGATCTAGCACCTGGTTGATGGACGCTATAAGGTCATTTACTATGGCGTCCCCTTCAGGTGTATCAAGATTGAGAGCAACGTCAGGGTCAGAGCCCTGAGCTGAGACATCCGCTTCATCCTCCAGAGAGTCCTCAAGCTGAGACCCCGAGCAGCGTGAGGAAGCCGGGGAAGATTCCCAGCGAGCCCGCTTAGCCGGTCTGGGACTGCGGTCCGCGCCGGAGTCCTCCCCGTGAGACCTAGGGGCCGCCCCGGGAGCACGCTGCGGCGCAGACCAAGAGGGGCCTGGAGGCGATGATCCAACAGTGCCCGGGGCCTGTGTAAGGACCGATCTGGACTGCAAGGCTTCTAGTATCTTAGCAGACCATTTGTCCATAGACTGAGTCATGGATTGTGAAAGCGACACAGAGAGTTTCTCAGCAAAAACTGCAAACTCTGTCCCTGCCACCTGGACAGGGGAAGCCGGCGGTTCTGCCTGAGCCGAGGGTCCCACCAGTGCCCGAGGCTCCGGCTGAGCGAGTGCAACAGGGGCCGAGCATTGCTCACAGTGAGGGTAGGTGGAACCTGCAGGTAACATAGCCGCACAAGAGGTACAGGTTGCAAAATAACCCTGTGTCTTGGCACCCTTGCTCCTTGTGGACGACATGCTGTTGTCTCCCAGGAGAGTGATCACTGAGGGTATATAGCCAAAAGTAAAACAATTCGGCCGAACAGAGAAAATGTATACAAATATATATATATATATATACATACACTTCGGCACCCTAGGGGGACCAGCACCGGGTGACCGGTGTGGCTTACCGACCGCCCAAAGCGGTATGTGTGTCCACCAGATTCCCTGCCTTGGGCCTCCCAGAGCTGCAGAGTCCGTTCCTGAAATCCTCCACCGGCAGAATGTGATTGTAAAAATGGCTGCCGGAGCGCTCAGGGGAGGAGGGAGCCGTGGGCGGCGACTAATAAAGTGCGGGAATCTGGTGCCCCACAGTGATCAGTGAGGGGGAGGAGGAACCTTAAAGTATGCTCCAGCCCTCACTGTCGACGTCAGGTCGACCGTCCCGCCCTTACCCCTGACTGGCAGGCCCGGGGGCGGGAGTTATGGTACTAGGCCGCATGAAGCCAGGGACTAAATTTATTACCGCGGCCGGCAAACAGGCGCGGTCGGCGCGGAAGTCCCGGTCGTCACAAAAGAAGGGAATTTTGTTTACTTACCGTAAATTCCTTTTCTTCTAGCTCCAATTGGGAGACCCAGACAATTGGGTGTATAGCTATTGCCTCTGGAGGCCACACAAAGTATTACACTTAAAAGTGTAAGGCCCCTCCCCTTCTGGCTATACACCCCCAGTGGGATCACTGGCTCACCAGTTTTAGTGCCAAAGCAAGAAGGAGGAAAGCCAATAACTGGTTTAAAGACCAATTCAATCCGAGGAAACATCGGAGAACTGAACCATACCACATGAACAACATGTGTACCCGAAAAAACAGAAAAACCCCGAGAAAACAGGGCGGGTGCTGGGTCTCCCAATTGGAGCTAGAAGAAAAGGAATTTACGGTAAGTAAACAAAATTCCCTTCTTCTTTGTCGCTCCATTGGGAGACCCAGACAATTGGGATGTCCAAAAGCAATCCCTGGGTGGGTAAAAGAATACCTCATGATAGGGCCGTCAAACGGCCCTCTCCTACAGGTGGCCAACCGCCGCCTGAATGACTTATCTACCTAGGCTGGCGTCTGCCGAAGCGTAGGTATGCATCTGATAATGCTTGGTAAAAGTAAGTAGACTCGACCAGGTGGGTGCCTGACACACCTGCTGAGCCGTAGCCTGGTGCCGTAATGCCCAGGATGCACCCACGGCTCTGGTAGAATGGGCCTTCGGCCTTGAGAGAACCAGAAGCCCAGTAGAACTGTAGGTTTCAAGAATTGGTTCCTCGAGCCCCCGAGCAAGGGTGGATCTGGAAGCTTGCGACTGTTTACGCCGACCAGCGACAAGGACAAAGAGTGCATCCGGGTGGCGCAGGAGCGCCATGCGGGAAGTAGAACCTGAGTGCTCTCACCAGAACCAACAGATGCAAATCTTTCTGAAATTGATGGACTGGACGAGGACACAAAGAAGGTGAGGTGATATCCTGATTGATATGAAAATGGGATACCACCTTAGGGAGAAATTCCGGAACCGGACGCAGAACTACCCTGTCCTGGTGAAGGACCAGGAAGGGAGTTTGTATGAGAGCGTTGCTAGCTCGGAAACTCTCCTAAGAGACGAGACCGTTACTAGAAGGCCACTTCCCGTGAAAAACGGGAAGGGAGACATCCTTCAAAGGCTCGAAAGGCGGCATCTGGAGAGCAATTAGAACCTTGTTCAGATCTCAGGGCTCTAACGGCCGCTTGTACGGAGTGCTGAGAAGACAAACTCCCCGTAGGAACGTGCGTACCTGAGGAAGTCGTCGTTTCTGAAAAAATACAGATAGCGCTGAGACTTGTCCCTAAAGGGAACTGAGCGACAACCCATTTTCCTACCTAGATTGCAGGAAGGAAGGAAACATAGACGATGCAACCGGCCAGGGAGAAACACCCTGCGCCGAGCACCGAGATAAGAACATCTTCCACGTCCTGTGGTCAATCTTGGCGGACGTTGGTATGCTAGCCTGTCTCATGGTGGCAACCACGTCCTGAGGTAATCCTGACGACACTAGGTTCCAGGACTCAATGCCACACCATCCGGTTGAGGGCCGTAGAATTCAAATGGAAGAATGGCCCTTGAGACAGCCAGTCTGATTGGTCTGGTACTGCCCCCGGTTAGCCTACCGTGAGGCACCACAGAACCGAGTACCACAACATCCTCGGCCAATTTGTAGCGACGAGGATGGCGCGGCCGCAGTCGGTCTTGATCTAGCGCAGTACTCTGGGCAACAATGCCAGAGGTGGCACCTAAGGTAGCTGGAACTGCGACCAATGCTGAACTAAGGCGTTTGCCGCCAGAGCTCGATGATTGTGAAACCGTGCCATGAAGCTGGCACATTGTTGTTGTGCCGTGACGCCATTAGATCGACGTCCGGCCTCTGTCAGCGGCGCCAGATCTCCTGAAACCCGTCCGGGTGAGGAGACCATACTCTTTCGGCCACACCTCAGCGACTTAGGAAGTCAGCTTCCTAGTTTCCACACTTGGGATGTGAATTGTGGATATGGTGGATGCCGTGTCTTCCACCCACATCAGAACCTGCCGGACTTCCTGGAAGGCTTGCCGGTTGCGCGTTCTTCCTTGGTGGTTGATGTATGCCACCGCTGTGGAGCTGTCCGACTGAAGTCGGATATGCTTGCTTTCCAGCCGCTGTTGGAAGGATTGTAGGGCAAGATACACTGCTCTGTGTTCAAGAACATTGATCTGAAGAGTGGACTCTTGCTGAGTCCACGTACCCTGAGCGCTGTAGTGGAGAAAAACTGCTCCCCACCCTGATAGACTCGCGTCTGTCGTAACTATCGCCCAGGACGGGGATAGGAAGGACCTTCTTTTTGACCAAGAGGTGAGAAGAAGCCACCACCGTAGAGATTCCTTGGCCGCCTGAGAAAGAACGACGACTCTGTTGAGGGACGTCGACTCCTCGTCCCATTGGCGGAGAATGTCCCATTGTAGTGGACGCAGTAAAACTGCGCGAAAGGAACTGCCTCCATTGCTACCATCTTACGTAGGAAGTGCATGAGGCGTGTCAATGTGTGCGACTGGTTCTTAAAGAAGAGCTTGCAGCCCGTAGTGAATGCTGTTTGTCTAGCGGCAGCTTCACTATCGCTGAGAGAGTAAGAAACTCTATGCCTAGATATGTTATCGATAGGGTCGGGGTCGGATCTGACTTTAAAAAGTTGATGATCCACCCAAAACTCTAGAGAGTCTCCAGCGCAACGTTCGGGCAGTGTTGGCATGTTTCCTAAGAGAGTGCCTTGACAAGTAGATCGTCTAAATACGGGACCACAGAGTGACCCTGAGAGTGCAGGACTGTGACTACTGCTGCCCTGACCTTGGCGAAGACCAGTTGGACTGTCGCTAGCCGGAAGGTAGAGCTACGAACAGAGGGTGTTCGTCTCCTATAACGAAGCGTAGAAACGCTAGTGCTCTGGATCAATCGGCACGTGTGGATAAGCATCCTTGATGCCTAATGATGCTAGGAAATATCCTTGGGACCTTGAGGCGATGACATGGCGGAGGGATTCCATCCGGAACCGCCTGGTGTCCACGAGCTTGCTGAGCATTTTTAGATCCAGAACGGGACGGAACGGCCCGTTGTTATAGGTACCGCAAAGAATTTGGGGTAAAAACCGTGACCTTGTTCCTGAAGAGGAACGGGGGTCATCACTCTTTCTGCCTATAGAGTGCACCCTGTTTGCAGAAGAGCAGCGGCCCGGCCGGGAGGTGGAGAAATTCTGAAGAATCGAGTTGGAGGACGAGAAGTGAGCTCTATCCTGTACCCGTGAGACAGAATGTCTCACACTCAATGGTCATTGACCTATGGCAGCTAAATATCGCCAAGGCGGGAGAGCCTGCTACCGACCGAGGCCGCAAGTCATGAGGAAGCCGCCTTGGAAGCGGGTTTTCAGACTGTCGCTTTTTTGGGCGAGACTGAGCCCGCTAAGAATCTTAGCTCCTCTGATCCTTTTGAGTCCACATTGGACGAGGAAAAATGGGACCTGCCCGAGCCTCGAAAAGGCCGAAAACCCCGACTGCCTCTTGCTCTGTTGGGGTTTGTTGTGTCCGGGCTGAGGAAAGGATGAATCCTTACCCCTGGACTGTTTGATGGTTACATCCAACGCTCACCAAACAGTCGGTCAGCAGAAAAAGGCAACTGGTTAGGCAACCTTTTTTGGAAGCAGAATCTGCCTTCCATTCACTTAACGAGCAGACCAGGCTCTGCTTAAAAACACGGAGTAGCGGAGGCTACCGCCGCACGGTTCGCAGAGTCCAGGACAACCTGAATCGCGTAAGAAACAAATGCAGACATTTGAGAGGTTAAGGATGCCACCTGCGGCACAGATGTACGTGTAACCGTGTCAATCTGTGTAAGACAAGCTGAAATAGCTTGGAGTGCCCCAAGGGAGAGAATGCCGGAGCCAACGGTGCGCCGACAGCCTCATAGATGGCTTTCGACCAGAGATCCATCTGTCTGTCAGTGGCATCTTTGAGTTTGCAGTTCCATCTCCCACTGCAACTATGGATCTAGCTACAAGCCTGGAGATTGGAGGATGCCGCTCGGGACATTGGGTCCAGTCCTTGACCAAGCCAGGGGACAGGGATAACGTGTATCCTAAGCCGTTTGGAGAAGCGCATATCTGGATAAGCGTGGTGTTCCTGGACTGCCTCTCTGAAGGCAGAGTGGTCCAGAAAAATACGTGAAGCTGACTCCTCCACTGGAGGAGCTGTGAGAAATAACCCACATTCTATAGATGGACGCTATAAGATTATTTACTATGGCGTCACAATCAGGTGTATCCAGATTGAGAGCGGTCTCAGGATCAGAATCCTGAGCCGCTACTTCCGCCTCATTACACAGCGAGTCCTTCTGTTAGGACCCTGATGAAACCGAGGCCGCTCATAGCGAGCCCACTTAGGCTGTCTGGGACTGACGTCCGTGCAGAGCCGTGACTCTGGGATGCGTGTGACATTCCCGGAGCTGTTAGTTATTCACACTGAGGGGGGCCATGGATCAATGATTCAACAGTGCCCATATTGTGAGAGACATGTCCGGACTGCTAGGCTTCTAGTATCATAGCCATAGTCTCAGAAAAACTGTCAGTAAATACTGCAGACACCGTCCTCATCCCCTGGCCATTAGTGCATACAATGGGAGTCTATGTAACCTGCCGGCCGTATAGCCGTACATGCTGTACCAGCTGTATAGAAAAACATGTGGTTCTGCACCTTTGTTTTACACAGAGAATATGCTGATAACTCCTCCGCATAATCCAGGAGGGTATATACAACGTGCGACCAAACAGTGCAATGTATATAGTACAAGCATATCTATAAGTGCACTTCTGCACTAGTGGGGTTAGCACCACAGGTGCTGCTTAACGCCTGTTACAGCGATTGTGTGACTATCAGAATGCCAGGGTCTTCCACACTTGTCTCTGTATCGTACAGAAACTGACACTAATGGCTGCCGGTGTCCTTGTAGAGAAGGAAGCCGTGGGCGTGCCTGAGAAAGTGCGGGAATCCGGATTCACAGTGCACACAGTGAGAGGGGTGGAGTATGCAAAACATACTCCAGCTCTCAGCTCTGCTCTATGCAGCGTCACGCCCCTACCCTGACTGTCAGGGCTGTGGGCGGTAACGAAGGGAGACTAGGCCCAGAAGCCGGGGACTCGAGTTAACAGCGCGGCCGCCGTAAAAGCGCGGGCCGCGCTGAAGTCCCCGGCGCACCACAAGTGCCAGCCGCGCCGCAGTTCCAGCGGCCGGCGCGACCGATTCATAGAAGTGGCCAGCGTCCCGCCCCTCTCCTGACTGGCAGGTCTGGGGGCGGGAACGAACGGAAGCAGGCCGCAAAAGCCGGGGACTCTAGTTATCAGCGCGGCCGCCGTAAAAGCGCGGGCCGCGCTGAAGTCCCCGGCGCACCACAAGTGCCAGCCGCGCCGCTGCCAGCGGCCGGCGCGACCGATTCCTGGAAGTGGCCAGCGTCCCGCCCCTCTCCTGACTGGCAGGTCTGGGGGCGGGAACGAACGGAAGCAGGCCGCAAAAGCCGGGGACTCTAGTTATCAGCGCGGCCGCCGTAAAAGCGCAGGCCGCGCTGAAGTCCCCGGCGCACTACAAGTGCCAGCCGCGCCGCAGTCCCAGCGGCCGGCGCGACCAATTCCCATAAGTGAGCCTGCTTCAGCAAAGCTGAATGAGGCCATGGCACAGGCGCCGCAGCGCTGATGTCCCCCGGCGCACTACAACACCCAGCATGCTGCGGTGTGAGCGCCAAATGCACGGGGACACAGAGTACCTTGAGGAAGCAGGGCCATGTCCCTGATGTACTCCGCTCCATCCAGCATCTTCTCCAGGGGCTGTAGATGGAGCACGGTCTCAGTGCCTGGAGACCGGTAAATCCCACTTCACCCAGAGCCCTGTAAAAAGGGATGGGGAAGGAATCAGCATGTGGGCTCCTGCCGCCGTACCCGCAATGGGTACCTCAACCTTACAAACACCTCCGACATACAGTGGGGTGAGAAGGGAGCATGCTGGGGACACTATATGTGTCCTCTTTTCTTCCATCCGACATAGTCAGCAGCTGCTGCTGACTAAAAAGTGGAGCTATGCGTGGATGTGTTGCCTCCTTCGCACAAAGCACAAAACTGGTGAGCCAGTGATCCCACTGGGGGTGTATAGCCAGAAGGGGAGGGGCCTTACACTTTTAAGTGTAATACTTTGTGTGGCCTCCAGAGGCAATAGCTATACACCCAATTGTCTGGGTCTCCCAATGGAGCGACAAAGAAAACAGCAGCCGCTGCAGCGTCTGTGAAACAAGCGCTCCATGCACCGTCCCCATGGGGACACAGAGTACCTTTAGATGCAGGGCCCTGTCCCTGATGATACCAAGTCTCCTGTCCGGAAGATTCCCACAGGGGCTGCGGAGGGAGCCCGGTCCCAGTGAATGGATGACCGGTCAGGATCCCACTTCTGCCAGAGCCTCTAAGGGATGGAGAAGGAAAACGGCATGTGGCTCCAGCCTTTGTACCCGCAATCGGTACCTCAACCTTAACAGCACCGCCGACTTAGTGGGGTGAGAAGGGAGCATGCCGGGGGCCCTGTGGGAGCCCTCTTTTCTTCCAACCGATAAAATCAGCAGCTGCTGCTGACTAAAATGGGAGCTTGAGTGAATGTGTGCCTCCTTCAACACAAAGCATAAAACTGAGGAGCCCGTGATGCACGGGAGGGTGTATAGGCAGAGGGGAGGGGTTACACTTTTTAAAGTGTAATACTTTGTGTGGCCTCCGGAGGCAGAAGCTATACACCCCAATTGTCTGGGTCTCCCAATGGAGCGACAAAGAAAGAGAGCAATATAGAGAAGTATAAAAAAAGGGTATGGGGCCATCTTAGGCTATGTGCACACAGTGCGTTTTTTGGGTGTGTTTTTGGCCTCAAAACTGCATGACTTTGCTTCCCCAGCAAAGTCTATGAGTTTTCATTTTTGCTGTCCGCACACAACTTTCTTTTTAAGCTTCGTTTTTGAGCTTAAAAAAAAAAAAATGGACATGTCAATTTTTTCCTGCGTTTTCCCCCCATGCAATGCATTGGAAAAACGCAGAAAAACGCAGAGATCAAAAACGCAGCAAAACGCAGCCAAAAACGCACCAAAACGCAGTAAAAACGCATGCATTTGCCGCATTTTTTTGCCGCGGGTGCGTTTTTGAGCGTTTTTAGCTGCCAAAAACGCAGCGTCAAAAAAACGCAGCGTGTGCACATAGCCTTAGTGAGCAAAATGCAAATAGTTGAAGGATAAGATAAATGAATGGGTGACTTGGAAGATGGGGGATATTGGATAAGCATTGCTCAGATCTGGATGGACACCATAGATTCGATTAAGTTGTCATAATGAGCTAATAAAATGTAGGACAATATCATAAATCCATCCATTCTGGATTGGACAGATGTTCCCATTTCAATGCCGGTTTCTCTTGTTCCGGCAACAGTTGTGGTGTGTCAGCACAGGAAAATGACTGCTACAGCCAATAAATGGCTGCAATGATGACCTACGCAATGTGCGGTCAACAAATGACTGTGCGAGCTAGTGGTGAGTATCAGGGGTTTGGTAAGGTATTGCTTCAGTTATTTTATAGCATTTACTGCAGCTTTAAAAGAAAAACAAAAAACTGTTTTGGTTCCTCGACAACCCCATAAAAGGTTTTAATAAAATGTATGCTTTCCTATAATCATTGCATTAAAAAAGTACTTAAATGTACAAAAGAAAGATAAGCCCATTTAATAAAAATCTAATTCTTTTCACTGATTTAATATAGTTACCTAATCTCCCAAAATCTCCTTCTCCCCACGTATAGAGCTCTCCATCTTCTGTAACAGCAGCACTATGTCTGTATCCAGCTGAAACACATACTACAACCTGCCAAGAAAAAGGTTGTGTTATAGGTTGAAGCAGAATTCACAGCATCACCGTAGCTCAGTTCCAGGTAAATTGAAAGCCATTACCTTTCCTTGTAGAGTGCCTTGGATAAGCTTTGGATACTTTTGTGTAGAGCTGTTACCATGGCCCAACTTGCCATAGTCTCCATCTCCCCAGCTGAATACCTCTCCCTCAGTGGTGAAAGCTAGGGTATGGCCATCAGACCCTTTGGATGATGAAACTTTCTTGATGGAACGGTGAGGCTCAAAGGTAAGTTTCTTTAATGTGGACTGGTTGTTGGAATCACCAAGACCCAGTCTCCCATAGCTGCCTTTCCCGCAGGCTCTTACTGAGCCATCAGTGGCTATCACAAAAGTGCAGTACTGTCCAGCTTCGATCTGTTTGGAAAATTAAAAGATAGAAAGAAAACCATAATCTCTAGACGCACAATAAAATTTTTTATAGTATTTTATAATTCAGATTTCTGATGACTACTTACTGTCTGCGCATCTGAGAAACAAGGAGCTAACTTTGGCTGTAATATCTTCTCTTGGGTCCCCTCTACTAGCTGATGGCTGCTATTACTTCCCCATACATATACTTCACATGTCTCGGATACCACTGGACTTTCTCCAGTCTGGATGCTGTCTGGGCTAGCACAGGTTCTTGAATAGTCCGAGGCCATTTGGCACACCTACAGAAGAAAAAGGGAAATAACGTATAAGTAAAACTTCAAGGAAAATATCTGGAGATAGAAAACAAGAAAAGTCTTCATAGATCATAATTAAAAAAATTAGTACAGGAATAACTACAATGTATCCAACACGATTAAAAAAGAAGTAGAAAAAGTAGGCAGGAACAACAAAGAAACAGAACTGTCAAACAAAAGAATAATACTCTGTTGATGCAGACTTTTTACCGTACCTCCTCAAAAAGACACAATGCAGCTTCATACAGCGAGCACAGCCCATCGGCTGTTCTGGTGGGCTCTCTCCACTGACTTCTGTCTGCTGATGACCCCTTTAAAACATCACAGATATGTTATTTTTTAGGAATATAGTGTGAAGAAAGCCTCACTGGTCAGAGCAGTGTTCACACTTACCAGGGACCTCCTCATCTGCTGAAGGATGCTAATGAAGCAGTCACAGCTGATCATGCCTTCCTGCATTGTTAGCGTCTTGTTCTTGTCTGCCTCATTAACTAAAGCAGAAGCAGCCAGCGCCATTTCAATCCACTCTAAGAGGTAGCGGAGGGAGCCACGCTGAGAAGCAAGACCAAGGAGTAATTCCGACACCAAGCGTCTCCCTAAGGTGTCTGCCCCAGAATTGGGCACAGTCACCCCTTTCAGAAACGTGGTGACCTGTGCCAGGCAGTCTAGTCCCATAGGTGGTATTTTGCTCTCATTGGCAAGAGACAGAGGGGGTAGGGAATTCACCACATCAATAGCTGTTCGTATAACGTCATTACATAGATTCAGACCAGATCCAGCAGTTGGCAGCATCCAGCTCTGCCTCAGAAGGGCAAACAGTAAGCTCAGACCAGTCCTTACACCCATTTCTATGAGAGCATCGGTACTTGAGCGCGGCCGCTCACTAACAGACAGTGTGTCTGCAGAGCCAGAGCTACTCTCAGGTGAATGCTGCTGTTGTTTAACTTTGCCTTTGTCATGATACTTGTTACAAAGAGCATAGAAAACCCTCTGGAGAACCAGCAGTCTCTTCCGCAGAGCCCCTGCAAAAGGCGAGTCCGAACACACCACCTTGGCCAGAGCCAGCTGGCTGCTGAGTAAAGCATCCAGGTAGTGATCCTGCTCATCGCAGGACAAAGACTCCCTTTCAAAATCTGGCAGCTGGGGTCCCTTGAGACATAAGACCTGCTGTGGAAGTGGAACCACCTCTTTGTTACTGACCAACTTTGCATATAGGACAGAAACACCTTCCCGGGTAGCGATAGACTCACTATCTTCTGTTATCCATGAGCTGTTCAGGTGCTCCAGCCATTTTAATTTAACAGGGGGCATCATGCCAGCCATCATTATTCACTCTACTGCCATGAGCCCTTCTGTAAAGGGGAAAAAAAAAAAAAGAAGAGCAAAATAGAAGGTGAGTGTTTGGATATTAGCAATGTTATCATATCCAAAACATAATTCGATTAGTAAGCAGTGCAGATATAAAAGAGTTGTCAAGGTGGGAAAACCCGTTAAACCTTTTAAATTAAATATTTCAAGGTTTAAGTTTCAATAGAACCAGTGTTTTATCAGCAGGAGGTTATCAGTAGACGACTAGCTGTCAGGCGTCATGTAGTCCTCCTACTATGCAACCCTGCCTCCACCAATGATTGGCAGAAATCAGTGATGTGGGCTGGGTCATACAGATCCAAACATTTTCTCAACTGCTAAATCTGTAGCAGAGAAAACAGGAATTGTTTCACAATGACAGCAAGCAACACAGTAAGAACTCTTGCACACGAGCGTATAAATCATGTAGCTCACGGACCAATGATGTGTGGTTCAAGGCTGTTTGCCAGCTTCGTACTTTTGCAAACAGCTATGCATGGAAGGCCTCTAGTTGGTGACTTTTTTGAGTAGCCATGCACAGAATAGGTGATCTGGATGTTCATATACTGGGGGGAGCCATGATGATACTGCCTGTTAGATTGGTACTTGAAGTTGGATGCAATAGTGTGGCGGGTAACACTTGATGTAAAAATACTGAATGGGTGTAAAGAGGGCACCCCTGGATGTTAGTATGTGACCCGTAAGGGAGTTAGGGGAACACTGTCCTGGTGAGCTTTTTGTGGGAACTTTGGATATTTTTAAAATTAGGCTCTGGGAGTCACTACTGTGTAGGTAGGGCACGAAATGTGGCTCACGATGAGTAAAATGTGGCTCTCGTGATATGAAAGGTTGGGGACCACTTATGATGAAGGAATCATGTAGATCAATGTATTCTCTGCTACTGTGGAACGACTGCCCATAAATTTGAAGCATTACTAAAGTGTTAATTTATACTACCAGCTAGTATCCAAGCCCTGAAGCAGTTATACAATCGTGGCCAAAAGTGTTGGCATCCTTCAAATTGTTCCAGAAAATTAAGTATTTCTCCCAGATAATAATTGCAATTACACATTTTACTCTACACATGTTTATTTCCTTTGTGTGCTTTGGAACACCACAAAAAAGGCAAAATTGGACAGAATGTCACACAAACCCCCAGAATGGGACAAATAGACAAACAATGCAGAGACTGAGTCAACATCTCCCCATTTCAGGTGTGATTTTCATATTGCCCACACCTGTTACTTGCCACATTTGAATGAGCGTTAAATGCTTAAAATAAAAGTTGATCACCCAAAAATTTGGAAAGCTGCCAACAATTTTGTTAGCCCATTTTGGGGGTTTTTGTGTGAAATTATATCCAATTTGTTTTTTGTTTTTTTTTGTGGTGTTCCAATGCACACAAAGGAGGTAAACATGTGTATAACAAAACGTAATTGCAATAAACTTTCTGGGAGAGATACTTCATTTTCTGGAACAATTTCAAGGGTGCCAACACTTTTGGCCATGACTGTACCTAAGGAATAACTGTCTATATAACAAACCAGTAAGCCTCAGCAGAAAGTACCTTACTTTTCACACTTCAATGTTCCTGGTATGTCCCTCAAAGATCTCAGATGCCATGAAGATGGTACGTAGCGACCTCCATTGTAATGGTATAAAGTGTCCCCACATGTGCAATCAATGTGTAGTCAACTGCAGAGAAAAGAAAAAGAAGCTCACTAAAAATAAGGAATGAAAACGTGTTATAGTATTAATACAGGTTTGTCTTGCATAACAAACTTAATACTTTCAATTGAGGTCATACGTTGAAATCAATATTGTACATGATCTTCTGGTTGACCTTAGATTTAGACTATGACAATATATCAGACAATACAGCACTATTTTAATGTGTCCCTGTCCCATTTCTCACACTCACTGGTGCCTCCCAAATAAAGGTAACTTTGGCCAGCACCCAGTAAAAATACACTATCCAGTTGAGGTAGTACATTAACAATGCAGAGATAACATTGATCTCTTGGGAGAGCAGTAAAATACTTTACATCCCCTGCATTACTGACTGGGTTGGTGATGTCGGGTATCTGATAGACGCGTGACATCACTAACCCAGGGCTTGATGCCAGGTGACATTACACATCTGGCATCAACCCCATATATTACCCAGTTTGCCAACGCACCAGGGCAACGGGATGAGTTGGGGCGAAGCGCCAGGATTGGCACATCTAATGGATGCGCCACTTCTGGGGCGGCTGCAGCCTGCTATTTTTAGGCTGGGGAGTGTCCAATAACAGTGGACCTCCCTAGTCTGAAAATATCAGACCCCAGCTGTCTGCTTTACCTCGGCTGGTGATCCAATTTGGGGGGGACCCCATGTTTTTTGTTTTAAATTATTTATTTAATGTAAAAAAACAACGTGGGGTGCCCTCTGTTTTGGATTACCAGCCAAGGTGAAGCTGCCAGCTGTGGTCTGCAGGCTGCAGCCGTCTGCTTTACCCTAGCTGGCTACAAAAGATGATGGGGATCTCGCGTAATTTTTTTTTTAATTATTTATTTTTTGGCCAAATACAAGGCTAGGCACCATTTAGTGCCACATGAAAGTCACTAAAGGGTGCCAGCTTAGAATATGCAGGGAGGTGGGACATTATATAGGTCTTTCTCATCTATCTATCCATCTATCTATTCATCAATCCATCTTTCCCTCTATCCATTATCTGTCTATCGATTATCTATTATCTATATTATTTATTGTAGTTCAGCATAAAAAAAACGCAGGGACCAACCTGCGGAAAAACCGCGGCAAAAACGCATGCGTTTTTCCCGCGGTTTTGGTGCGTTTTTTTACCGCAGGTGCGGTAATCTTCAACTCCCAGAAGTTTCTCAAGAAATTTTCTTGAGAAAAATCACTTTTCTAGTGCGCACATAGCCTTAAGGGGGCTTTACACGCTGCGACATCGCTAATGCAGAGTCGTTGTGGTCACGGAATTTGTGACGCACATCCGGCCGCATTAGCGATGTTGCTGCGTGTGACACCGATGAGCGATTTTGCATCGTTGCAAAAACGTGCAAAAATCGCTCATCGGTGACATGGAGGTCCATTCTCGATTATCGTTACTGCAGAAAACGATGTAGTTCGTCGCTCCTGTGGCAGCACACATCGCTATGTGTGACGCCGCAGGAACGAGGAAGCTCTCCTTACCTGCCTCCCGGCCGCTATGCGGAAGGAAGGAGGTGGGCGGGATGTTATGTCCCGCTCAGCTCCGCCCCTCCGCTGCTATTGGGCGGCCGCTCAGTGACGTCGCTGTGACGCCGCACGGACCGCCCCCTTAGAAAGGAGGTGGTTCGCCGGTCACAGCGACGTCGCCGGGCAGGTATGTGTGACGGGTCTGGGCGATGTTGTGCGGCACGGGCAGCGATTTGACCGTGTCGCGCAACAGATGGGGGCGGGTACCCACACTAGCGATATCGGGACCAATATCGCAGTGTGTAAAGTAGCCTTTAGACTCTCTTGCAACAGGGTTGGCACCACAGGATTGAAGGATGGCTGACGTGGTACCAATATTTAAGAAAATTAAGAAAGAAGATGGATCCAGGCAACTACAGTCGGGTAAGTCTGACATCAGTGCTGTGCAAAACTTTTGAGGTCTTTATAAGAGAGGACTTGCAAAAATCCATAGGAGAGAATAATATAATAACTAACAGCCAGCACAGATTCATGAATGATCTAGTGTCTAACCAACATGTTGGGTTTCTATGAGGAGGTAAGTGCAAATCTGAATGTTGGTAATGCTACTGATGTGATATACATTAACTTTGCAAAGGCATTTGCTACCGTACCACACAACCCCCTTATACTAAAGCTCCAGAAGGAGGGGTGAATAAAAAAAAAAAAAAAAATAAATAAATAGGAAAAAGTATTATAATTTTTACACTCTGGGATGTAGTCAGCAGTGGGGTCCCATAGGACCATATGTACTAGGTCCAATTTTATTTAATCTCTTTATAAATGACCTTGTGGATGGGATTGATAGTAAAATGTCAGTATTTGCTGATGACACCAAACTATGTAGGATAATGAAAACTGAGCTTGGCAGTACAATATTACAAAATGATCTTAGTAATATTTCTGAATGGGAAAACACATGGAAGATGAAGTTTAATGTCGATAAATGTAGAGTAATGCACCAAGGCTGGAGTAATCCTATTTCTGCATATACACTGAATGGAAGTATACTCTGAGCTATAGAGCAATAGAAGGACTTGGGTATTCTAGGTAAAAGTAATCTGAGCAGCAGCACTCAATGTCAGGCAGCAGCTGCAAAAGCAAACAAGATTTTAGGGTGTATAAAAAGAGAGATAATCCTATGATCCTAATGTATGGTTACTTTGCTATAAATTACATGTAAGGCCACAATCGAGAATATGGGATCCAGTTTTTAAAAAGGAAATTCAAAAGTTAGTTAGTTCAAAGGTGGGCAACTAGATGGAAGTCCTCCCATATAATGAGAGGTTGGAAAAGTTGGGCTTGTTTAGCTTAGAAGATGCCTCAGAGGAGATCTCATTTAGATATATAAATACATGTGCAGTCAATACAAAGGATTGGCACATGACTTATTCCTTCTGAAGTATTTACAAAGCACCAGGTACACTCATTACATGTGGAGGAAAAGCAATTCCAGCAGTCAGACTATTGAATTCCTATAGCAAAAGGTAATAATGGCAGATACTGTATCAGCATTTAAAAAGGGATAGATTATATTCTCACAATTGATAGCATTGTTGGTTATAACTAATCTAGAGAAAGACTGTATAAACAGGTGAAAAGAGGTTGAACTTGATGGACCCATGACTTTTTGAACCTATAGAACTATATATCAGTGGTGTAGACTCAGTGCCTACTCACTGTGGATAAGTATAACATACCTGTAAAGTGTATACACATATACCATGACATTGTGTCACCTTTAGATTTATCACTCACTAGCAAAAGGACAATCTTTGAAAGAAAGACTTTGGAAACAAAGTTTCTACCAACACAAAACTTCTAAGGCCCTGTGCGCACTTACCGGTTTTTGCCGCAGATTTTTTGCGGTTTTGCTGCATGTTTCGCTGCAGAAAATGTTCATAACATCTCTGCAGTGAATCACCAGCAAAACCTATGGGAAAAAAAAATCCTGTGCGCACTAGGTGGAATTTGACAGCTGCATGTTTTGCTGCGGGATTCCCGCAGCAAAAACAATTGCATGTCAATTCCTTCCGCACGTCGCTGCGGGATTTCACTCCATTGACTCCAATGTAATCGTGAAATCCCGCAGGGAATAACGCAGGCAGCAAATTCTGTGCGGTTCACTGCGTTTTCCTGCGTTATTCCCTCCGGTATTTCGCGGTTTACCTGCGGTAATGTACATCGCTTGCCTGCGGTTTTGCAGGGAAGTGATGTCATTATGACAGGAAGAGGAAGCGGAGCAGAGTAAACACACACAGATCACACACAGACATCACAGACACAGACATATAGAATACACATAAAAAGCAAACGGAAATATAGAAAACAAAAACACGTGGGCTCCGCCGTATTTTTACCTCCCAGCCGAGGTAAGCACACAGCGGCGGCCCGGTATTCTCAGGCTGGGGAGGGCGAGGGGCAGGGTTAATGTCCCCCACCTCACTCCCCCTCCCGCAGACGCGAATATCAGCTCGCAGTTGCCCCGGGACTGTCGCATGCATTATGCGGAAGTACCGGAGTGTCCCCAGCTCTTCCTGCTGCCGTGATGCAGTGGCAGTCAGGGTAATACAAGGAGTTAATGGTGGCGGATCGCCGCCACTAAGTCCAGGTTTGATCATGGCAGCGTCTATGTGACAGCTGACATGATCAACCCGTAAGTAAAGTGAAAAAAAACACATACTGAAAAATCCTTTATTTTAAATAAAACACAAATAAGCCTCGTTCACCCTTTTATTAACACCTCCCGAAACAAAGCTCCGACGTAATCCACATCCTGCGATACTTGCATCCAGCCGTGACTGACACTGTCACAGCACTGAATGCAGCCTCGCAGCGAGACAGCAGAGGTAACCACAGGGCATTTCCCACGACCGGAAATGTGAACTCACATTACCGCTCGGGAGAAATGCAGCGATCTGTCCTCTGTCTATCCCTCTATCTATTCTTTTATCTATCTACTATCTATCTCAGAAGGAAAGGATTTTTTTTTTTCTTCTTCAATGTGCTTTATTGCATTGAATGCAATAAAGCACATGTACCAACCCGGACGCGGCAAAACCGTTGCAATAACGCGGTAAAACCGCGGGTGCGGTAATCTTTCAATGCCTGCGGAATTTTCTTGAGAAAATTCCATTTTCCAGTGCGCACATAGCCTTATACACACGTTTTCATTTAGAATTTGAGAATTTATTAAAACTTCGTCCATACCTGCCAGCCACTTGTTAAAGGGGTTGTCCACTACAAATCAAATCAGACATCAGGATGAAGTGATAGAGCAGCCACAGCTAACAATACCTCCAGACGTTGGATTACGTCCAAAGGTGGGGACAGTAACATAACCGCTGAATGGCTGCAGTAATTATGTCACACGAGCCTCGGAAAAGTCAGTACCTGTATCAGAGGCGGGTATAAGGCTATGTGCGCACTAGAAATGTGAAGTTTCTCAAGAAAATTTCTTGAGAAACTTCTGGGAGTGAAAGATTTCCGGACCTCTGGAAAAAATCCGCACCAAATCCGAATGCGGATTTGCCGCGATTTTCCCGCGGGTGGTTCCCTGCGGATTTTGCAGGCTGTACTGCCGAAATCCGCAGGGTACCTGCGGAAATAATGGACATGCTCATTTTCTCAAGAAATTTTCTCGAGAAATTCTTCTCAAGGAAATTTCTTGAGAAAAATCCGCACAGTGCACACAGCTATTTTTTTTTTCATAGAATTTGATGGGAAATGTCTGCACAAAGATTGCAGACATTTCTCAAGAAATTTCCGCGGCAAATCCGCGGGTAAATCCGCGGGTAAAACGGTCTAGTGCGCACAGAGCCTTAGTGTTTTTATATTAGAAGGGGGAAACTGATTGAGAAGGGAGTTGTCCATGAAGTGGATACTCCTTTTCAACATACACAGTCCATCAGCCTCCTCTAAATTAAAAAAACAATAAAAACAACCACAACACACTCCTTATGGGAAAATTGTTTCTCAGTTACAAACTTTGGGGAGGCCGATGGTCTGGTCTCACTGAACACATGCATTTTTGTCAGCAGGAGTTCTGTGCAGATTCTTTATGTTGAACTGGACACACACAATGTAATTAGTGGTTGCAGAGCATAAAAAAAATATATAGGTGTTTTTGTCGTTATTTCCCCTCTCCATTGCAGAGATATTAGTAATCAAAGTATATGAAAAGTTATGAGTTAATTTTCATTAAGACCAAATGGGTGGCATCATATATTTTAACTTCTACTGTGTCCCCCTGTATGATGCTGACTAGTGATGGGCGAACCTGAACTGTAAAGTTCGGGGTCCATACCGAACACAGTGTTCGTGCACATGATCCCGAACACAAGTGTGAGGCCAATCCCGGGATATGAAGATGAATTATGACTCCAGTCATAATCCCTCATCACTCCCTGGCAGTGCCCCCTCCCTTCTTGTTCTCAGTGTTCCACTTACACCTCCATGGCCATCTCCTGTGATATGGAGATGAGGTGGTGTGGGAACAATGGACACAGGATGACTCCCTGCCGTCACCCTGTAACAAGAGTTGTATCTCATTAGCAAGGCTATGGAAATAGCCAGACAGAACGACTCCAGTAAAAAATGGTTCATATCTCGCAAGCCATATTTCCGATAAATATGGCAACCATAAAAATGGTGTCTCCGCATGCGGACGATGCCGGCACACCCTTTTTATGGGAGCAGGACATTGGGAAATGCCCCAGGCGTGATATCAGCCAATGGGGAACTGGCAGACAGGTCATGAGTCCCCTCGTTCTGTAGCTAAATTCATAACTGTCACAATGAGAGCATTGGCGTCCGCCTACGACGCTCCCAGGCAAAGTTATGGCCCATATTCCATGTTGGGATATTGTCCATAACTCAAGCCAGGGGTGGAGCAGTGCTCCCTGTGAGGTCACGAAGGTAGGAGGGGACCTGGATTTGTCCAGGTTGATAACCCTACTTCGGCCATTTTCCAGTGTTCTTTTCGCTGGGGGCACGTGTAGGAAACATCTGTGGGAAGGATCCTAGAAACCTGGGTACAGCGCCCCCCTGTGGCCAGACGCAACAAGGTAACTGCTGGAACTGTGTATGCCTGTTTGTAACCCATGCTTTGATTGTAACTGTACTCTGACATATGTATATTCTGTAGATTCCCTATTGTATATATTGTAGTTCTAGTGTGCTTTAGGCTGATTAAATTATATAATTAATCTTGGGCTGTTCTGTTATCTCGATCTTGAATCCCACGTCTGTGTGTTCGGCTAATAGTTACCGTAAATCGGTTGGTGGCAGCGAATTGTGCCAAGGATTATTGTGGGGAGGCCAGTGAGATTCGGGGAGATTTTATATATTCCGCCCGCGGAGGTCGGGGGAATATATACCTTACTCTCACCGGGGACCCTTCAATAATCGGCATAAGTAGTATAGCGGCCTCCTTGCTTATTGTCGGGCAATTCCATAATTGGCCTGACTATAAGAGGGGCGCTAGAGAGCGCGTCACGTGCTCTGTCGGTCGGGAGGTATAAAGGAGGGGTGACCCCCACTTGTTACCCCCCGATTGTGACGTACTGGTAGCCAGCGCGGGGGATTTCTGAGTGACCCCCCCGGTGGTTTGTGACATATTGGTGGCAAGCGGTGGGATCGAGATAATAGTGTGTGTGAGTGTGAGACCCATACTCCCAGACACTAAAGACTGCCTGCAGCAGCTGTGGCTGCTGGGGTCTTCAGACTAGCTCAACACTAGAGTGTCAGAGTGCAGATACTGTAAGGTGTGTGGAGGCATCAGGTGTCAGTTCTGTGTCAGTGACCAAAAGTCTGCAAGAATGGCTGATGGCACCAGGAGCAGAGCTATGCAACTGGCCAATGCTAAGGCAGGAGCCGAAGAGAGGGAGGACGGTGCTGTGGACAGCAATGAGGAGGTTGCCCACGAGTCCTCCAGGAGCTCGACGCCAGAGAGCCGTTCTGCCGAGGACATTGCGCAACCTGGCACTGCTGGACAAGATGAGGAGGAGCTCACCCAAGGTTCCTCAACGAGCCAGATGCCAGCCCTCCGCTCTGAAAGGGACAGTGAATCGCCTAGCTCTGCAGCGTGCCGCAGATCACCACGTGCCATTCCACCGAGCCTGGGAGGCTCGGATAGCCTTCTTCAAATGGCTATGGCCCTTCTCCAGGCTGGAGACCAGAAGGGCTACAAGGAACTCCTGGCAGAGCGCAGGGCAGAGCGGCAGGCAGCGCGTGACGCTGAGGCTGCGGAGCGGCACGCAGAGCGTGAGGCTGCGGAGCGAGAGCGGCAGGCAGCGCGTGAAGAGCGAGAGCGAGAGCGACAGGCAGACCGTGACTACCAGCTGCAGCTAGCTCAGCTCCGGCCCTCATCAGCCACACGTGACCTTCGAGACACCAAACTTCCAAAGGTCCGTGTTGAGGACTTCCCAGTGCTGGAGAAGGATGGAGACTTGGACTCTTTCTTGACTGCTTTTGAACGGACTTGCTTGCAGCACCATCTGGACAAGGACCAGTGGGCCAAATACCTGACCCCCCGTTTAAGGGGTAAGGCCCTGGATGTCCTTGGGGACTTGCCTGCTGAGGCAGATCAGGGCTACGACACCATCAAGCGGGCCCTGATCCAACAGTACAACCTCACTCCAGAGTCCTACCGCAAGAAGTTCCGGAGCCTACAGAAGGGACCAAAGGACTCCTGGGCTGACCACCGGCGGGCACTTGCCCGAGCTGCCGACCACTGGACCCAAGGCCTGCAGCTTTCCACCGGACCGGAGATCCTGGACTTGTTCATCACGGAGCAACTCTTGTGGAACTGCCCTGAGGATCTCCGCCAGTTCATCCGAGACCAGAAGCCAAAGGGGTCCACGGCTACAGCTGCCCTTGCCGATGACTACACCAACAACCGGGCCCCTGAGGCCAGGAGAGCGGCCACCAGCAGCACCTGGAGAGGGGGTAAGATGAATTCTGCGACTGCCCCACCTGCCCCTAGACTGCAGGGGGTGTCCCCCTCAACTCCCCTCTCCAGGCCCGTGGCGGAACCAAGACGGTGCCACCAGTGCAACCTACCTGGACACTTCAAGGCCATGTGCCCTCAGCGTCCCAAGGCCCCGGCTCCGTCCCCGTCCCAAGGGCCGCCCAAGGTGTATTGTGTGGGTGGGGGTGGTGGTAGGTCCCTGGACAGCTTCCAACCTGTCACCGTCGGCCGGTCTGTGACCATAGGACTGCGAGACAGCGCCTCGGAGGTGACTCTGGTGCGGCCTGAGATGGTGTCCCCCCAAGACTTGATCCCTGGAAAAACCCTCGCTGTCTCCGGGATTGGAGGCATTGACCCGGCGCTGCCTGTTGCTGACATTTATGTGGACTGGGGCGCAGGGCGAGGGGTGAGGGAGGTGGGGGTAACTGATCGGATCCCTGCAAACGTGCTACTTGGGACAGATTTGGGGCAGATAACCTCCCAGTTTGGGCCCCAACCAAGGGCTGAACCTTCAGCCAGTACTGACATGACTCCTGACAATGTTAATGTGTTATCTATGAATGATGTAAGGGAGGAGGGAGTGAACTCTGATATTTCTGCTTGCACAGACACCATAGACACACACGCAGCTGCAGCTGTGACAGGAGGGGAGGGGGTCAGAGAAAGGTGTGACAATGCCTCTACAAGTAACCAGCCTGTGAGCTGGGATCTGTTGCCCTCTGCAGGGATAAGCAGAGAGCAGGGTGCTGCAGGGGGAGGACCAGTGTGTGGGGTGGGGGCTACCACAGCAAATGTGGGGTCCCCAGAGATTTCACAGCGGGGTTCTGTTGCTGCAGGAGGGGAACAGGCAGGTGAGATTGGGGCCGGTCCAGGAGCGGAAGTGCTCCCAGGTAAGATCTCGGTGCATGGTTCCCCCACAACCGGGGTGTCAGGAAGCCAGGTAGGTCTGCCTGAACCGGCGACTTGGTCAGGAACGGAGGAGGAGCAGGCACGACCCACGGTCGCAGCGGCTGTGGCCGCTGTCACCCGCAGTGGGAGTGCTGGAAGCCAAGGGGCCTCCCGGAGGTCCGATAGCTCCTCCCCTTCTGACCCAGTGGCAGCCGAGTCAGGTGGAGGCCAGGACACAGGTCCCGGGGTACTGACCGAAGATGTGACAGTCTCGTCGATTCTGGCCACATCTAGTCAGGGGTTTCAGGCAGCGTTAGAAGCTGACGACAGCCTGAAAGCTCTTAAGGAGCAGGCGGCACAGCCTCCCTCGGACTCGGACCCGGAGCGAGTGGTCTGGGACCAAGGACGGCTGTACCGGGCCACGGTCCAGCAGGGTTCACCGGAGGCGTGGCCCAGGGACCGACAGTTGGTGGTACCCTATCCGTTCCGGACGGAGTTGTTGCGGATCGCACATGAGATTCCGATGGCCGGACACCTAGGGATCGCTAAGACCAAGGCCAGGTTAAACCAGCATTTCTACTGGCCAAAAATGGGGGCCGATGTGGCTGCCTACTGCCGTTCGTGTGAAACCTGTCAGAGAGTGGGGAAGGCGGGGCCACGCCCCAAAGCCCCACTGGTATCTCTGCCAATCATCGATGAGCCTTTCAGGAGGGTGGCTGTGGATCTGGTCGGCCCGCTGGCCATCCCCAGCAGCTCCGGGAAACGCTTCATACTGACGGTAGTGGACTATGCCACCCGGTACCCAGAAGCAGTGGCCTTGTCGTCCATTCGGGCTGACAAGGTGGCCACCGCATTGCTGGAGATTTTCTCCCGAGTGGGTTTTCCCCAGGAAATGCTCACTGACCGGGGGACCCAATTCATGTCCCAGCTGATGGAGGCCCTCTGTAAGCAAGTCCAGGTGCGACATCTGGTGGCCAGCCCGTACCATCCACAGACTAATGGCCTGTGCGAGCGGTTTAATGGCACCTTAAAGCAGATGCTTAAGATGTTGGTCGACTCCCATGGGCGTGACTGGGAGCGGTATCTCCCACACCTGTTATTTGCTTACCGGGAGGTTCCACAGGCCTCAACAGGATTCTCACCGTTTGAGCTCCTGTAAGGGCGACGTGTGCGGGGCCCCCTGGCTCTGGTGAAAGAGGCTTGGGAAGGGGATTTGGCCACCCCTGGAGTGTCGGTTATCGAGTATGTCATGCGCTTCCGGGACAAAATGCAGGCCTTGACGCAACTGGTACACGACAATATGGCTCAAGCCCAGGCCGATCAGAAGCGTTGGTACGACCAGAACGCTTGTGAGAGGACCTACCAAGTGGGTCAAGAGGTGTGGGTACTGGTCCCCGTACCACAGGACAAGCTTCAGGCAGCCTGGGAAGGCCCATACCTCGTGTACCAGCAGCTCAACCCTGTGACGTACCTGGTCACCCTGGACCCTGCCCGTGGAAGGCGGAAGCCCTTCCATGTGAACATGATGAAGGCACATCAGGAGCGGGAGGCATGTGCGCTCCCCGTGTGCAACCTGCCCGAGGAGGGAGAAGCGGAAACCCTCTTGGATATGCTAGCCCAGGTTAGGGCAGGCGGATCCATTGAGGATGTGGAGGTTGGCCACCAGCTCTTGGAGGACCAACGGTCCCAGCTGTGGGCCACCCTACACCCCTTCCGGGGGTTGTTTACCAACCAGCCCGGAAGGACTGACTTGGCTGTCCATCACGTGGACACTGGGGATCATCCCCCGATCCGGCGTTCAGCATATCGGGTCTCCCTGGAGGTGCAGCAACACATGCGCCAGGAGATTGACGAGATGCTGAAGCTGGGGGTGATCCAGACATCCAACAGCGCTTGGGCCTCGCCTGTAGTCCTCGTCCCTAAGAAGGACCGAACCACTCGGTTCTGCGTGGACTACAGGGGGCTCAATGCGGTCACGGTCGCCGATGCGTACCCAATGCCACGCATCGATGACCTGCTCGATCAGTTGGCCGGGGCTCAGTACCTGACCATCATGGATCTGAGCCGGGGATATTGGCAGATCCCCCTGACTCGCAAGGCCAGGGAACGCTCTGCCTTTATTACCCCATTTGGACTGTACGAGTCCACGGTGATGCCATTCGGGATGAGGAATGCCCCTGCCACTTTCCAGCGGATGGTCAACACCCTGCTCAAGGGACTTGAAGGGTACGCGGCCGCGTACCTGGATGACATTGCCGTCTTCAGTCCCACCTGGGAGGACCACCTAGAGCATCTAGCACAGGTGCTCAGGCGGATCCACCGGGCAGGTTTGACCATCAAGCCGGGAAAGTGTCAGCTGGCCATGAGCGAGGTCCAGTACCTCGGTCACCGGGTAGGTGGGAGAACACTGAAGCCCGAGCCTGAGAAAGTGGAAGCCATCGCATCCTGGCCCACCCCCAGGACCAAGAAGCAGGTGATGTCCTTCTTGGGGACCGCTGGGTACTATAGGAGGTTTGTTCCATGCTATAGTAGCCTGGCAAAGCCCTTGACGGACCTCACCAAGAAGAAGCTGCCCTCTGCAGTCGATTGGACAATGGACTGCGAGACAGCCTTCCGGGCCCTAAAGGACGCCCTGTCCAGCCCGCCCGTGCTACAGGCAGCCGACTTCACGCGGCCGTTTGTAGTACAGACCGACGCCAGTGACTTCGGCCTCGGTGCGGTGCTCAGCCAGGTGGACTCTGCGAGCCAAGAGCACCCAGTCTTGTACCTGAGCAGGAAGCTGTTACCAAGGGAAGTTGCCTATTCCACGATGGAGAAGGAGTGCCTGGCCATAGTGTGGGCCCTGCAGCGTCTGCAACCCTATCTATACGGGCGCCACTTCATCGTGGAGACGGACCACAATCCCCTCAGCTGGTTGCACACCGTCTCTGGGACGAATGGGCGATTGTTGCGATGGAGCCTTGCGCTCCAGCAATACAACTTCACCATTCGCCACAAAAGGGGCCGTGACCACGGTAACGCAGACGGGCTGTCCCGACAAGGAGAGGTCGCGGACGGGCGCACGGGGGAACACCGGAGGGTGCTGCCCCCTAGCGCCCTCAAAAGGGGGGAGGTGTGAGGCCAATCCCGGGATATGAAGATGAATTATGACTCCAGTCATAATCCCTCATCACTCCCTGGCAGTGCCCCCTCCCTTCTTGTTCTCAGTGTTCCACTTACACCTCCATGGCCATCTCCTGTGATATGGAGATGAGGTGGTGTGGGAACAATGGACACAGGATGACTCCCTGCCGTCACCCTGTAACAAGAGTTGTATCTCATTAGCAAGGCTATGGAAATAGCCAGACAGAACGACTCCAGTAAAAAATGGTTCATATCTCGCAAGCCATATTTCCGATAAATATGGCAACCATAAAAATGGTGTCTCCGCATGCGGACGATGCCGGCACACCCTTTTTATGGGAGCAGGACATTGGGAAATGCCCCAGGCGTGATATCAGCCAATGGGGAACTGGCAGACAGGTCATGAGTCCCCTCGTTCTGTAGCTAAATTCATAACTGTCACAATGAGAGCATTGGCGTCCGCCTACGACGCTCCCAGGCAAAGTTATGGCCCATATTCCATGTTGGGATATTGTCCATAACTCAAGCCAGGGGTGGAGCAGTGCTCCCTGTGAGGTCACGAAGGTAGGAGGGGACCTGGATTTGTCCAGGTTGATAACCCTACTTCGGCCATTTTCCAGTGTTCTTTTCGCTGGGGGCACGTGTAGGAAACATCTGTGGGAAGGATCCTAGAAACCTGGGTACAGCGCCCCCCTGTGGCCAGACGCAACAAGGTAACTGCTGGAACTGTGTATGCCTGTTTGTAACCCATGCTTTGATTGTAACTGTACTCTGACATATGTATATTCTGTAGATTCCCTATTGTATATATTGTAGTTCTAGTGTGCTTTAGGCTGATTAAATTATATAATTAATCTTGGGCTGTTCTGTTATCTCGATCTTGAATCCCACGTCTGTGTGTTCGGCTAATAGTTACCGTAAATCGGTTGGTGGCAGCGAATTGTGCCAAGGATTATTGTGGGGAGGCCAGTGAGATTCGGGGAGATTTTATATATTCCGCCCGCGGAGGTCGGGGGAATATATACCTTACTCTCACCGGGGACCCTTCAATAATCGGCATAAGTAGTATAGCGGCCTCCTTGCTTATTGTCGGGCAATTCCATAATTGGCCTGACTATAAGAGGGGCGCTAGAGAGCGCGTCACGTGCTCTGTCTGTCGGTCGGGAGGTATAAAGGAGGGGTGA